>NC_091124.1:79632500-79945833 GCF_040183065.1 Periplaneta americana | reverse complement strand
AATACACACACACTTCTTCACTGATACAATACTTCAAATAACAAAACATCAATTACACCCTTTAAATAGTGTGCACAATATACTAACGTCTATTAGTAAAGTCCTTAAGCCTATTTTAAATACATTTTTGGTCACTGTTAAAGCCTTTAGCAAGTCTGCAGGTAAAGAATTCCAGTTCCTGATAGTACGATTGAGAAAAGAAAACTTTCCAAGGTCCATCCTCTGTCTTCTTATCCTCAATTTATATGAGTGGTCGTTCCTTGCAGAGTAATTTGGCGGCTGTAACTTATTTTTTATTTCTTTCCAGACAGGCTCACCTCTGTAAGTTTTGAACATTGGCATAATCGAATTCGCGTTTTCCTGTCCGTGAGCGTGTCCAATTTTAATGTAGAATTATTACGACGACGCTTGAAAACTTGTTTTGAATCTCTTCCAATGTCTTAATAATAATAATAATAATAATAATAATAATAATAATAATAATAATAATAATAATAATAATAAAGTAATAACAGTGACATTGTTAAAATTCATATAAATCTCACTTAGTGACAGTTAACAAAACTTATATAATCATATAATAACAAGAAAAAAAAGAACTCGAATTCTACTAAAAAGTTCGTCGTATCGCAGATGACAGCAAGCACCGTATTGATATTATGTTATCCATTATCGGGGGGGGGGGGGAGCCGAAAATATACGTCCGAACATTCTCGTCGAATCTTCTAAAATACAGCCAGAGGAATTTAATGCTGAAAAACAATATACTTTTCAGACAAACTGTTCAATATCTCCAGGATAAATATAGTTACTTACTTACTTACAAATGGCTTTTAAGGAACCCGAAGGTTCATTGCCGCCCTCGCATAAGCCCGCCATCGGTCCCTATCCTGTGCAAGATTAATCCAGTCTCTATCATCATATCCCACCTCCCTCAAATCCATTTTAATATTATCCTCCCATCTACGTCTCGGCCTTCCCAAAGGTCTTTTTCCCTCTGGTCTCCCAACTAACACTCTATATGCATTTCTTGATTCGCCCATACGTGCTACATGCCCTGCCCATCTCAAACGTTTGGATTTAATGTTCCTAATTATGTCAGGTGAAGAATACAATGCGTGCAGTTCTGCGTTGTGTAACTTTCTCCATTTTCCTGTAACTTCATCCCGCTTAGCCCCAAATATTTTCCTAAGCACCTTATTCTCAAACACCCTTAACCTATGTTCCTCTCTCAGAGTGAGAGTCCAAGTTTCACAACCATACAGAACAACCGGTAATATAACTGTTTTATAAATTCTAACTTTCAGATTTTTTGACAGCAGACTAGATGATAAAAGCTTCTCAACCGAATAATAACACGGATTTCCTATATTTATTCTGCGTTTAATTTCCTCCCGAGTGTCATTTATATTTGTTACTGTTGCTCCAAGATATTTGAATTTTTCCACCTCTTCGAAGGATAAATCTCCAATTTTTATATTTCCATTTCGTACAATATTCTGGTCACGAGACATAATCATATACTTTGTCTTTTCGGGATTTACTTCCAAACCGATCGCCTTACTTGCTTCAAGTAAAATTTCCGTGTTTTCCCTAATCGTTTGTGGATTTTCTCCTAACATATTAACGTCATCCGCATAGACAAGAAGCTGATGTAACTCGTTCAATTCCAAACCCTCTGTGTTATCCTGAACTTTCCTAATGGCATATTCCAGAGAGAAGTTAAAAAGTAAAGGTGATAGTGCATCTCCCTGCTTTAGCGCGCATTGAATTGGAAAAGCATCAGATAGAAACTGACCTAAACGGACTCTGCTGTATGTTTCACTGAGACACATTTTAATTAATCGAACTAGTTTCTTGGGAATAACAAATTCAATAAGAATATCATATAATACTTCCCTCTTAACAGAGTCATATGCCTTTTTGAAATCTATGAATAACTGATGTACTGTACCCTTATACTCCCGTTTTTTCTCCATTATCTGTCGAATACAAAAAATCTGATCAATAGTCGATCTATTACGCCTAAAACCGCACTGATGATCCCCAATAATTTCATCTACGTACGGAGTTAATCTTCTCAAAAGAATATTGGACAACATTTTGTACAACGTTAACAAAAGTGATGTTCCTCGAAAGTTACTACAGTTGGTTTTGTGCCCCTTCTTAAAAATAGGTACAATTATGGACTACTTCCATTGTTCTGGTACAATTTCCTTTTCCCAAATAGCAACTACAGGTTTATAAATTTCGCTGTATAATGCACTTCCACCCTCTTGTATTAATTCTGCTGGAATTTGATCGATACCTGGAGACTTGTACTTTTTCAAATTTTTCTATCCCAATTTAGACTTCTGAAAGCGTGGATTCGGGTATAAATGGCTCAGCAGTTTGTATTTCAATTTCGTCCCGATCATTTCTATTTGGCCTATGTACATTTAGTAGTTGCGCAAAATAGTTTTTCCATCTGTTTAGGACTGATGGAGAGTCTGCAAGCAAGTCACCATTCTCATCCTTGATCACGTTTACCCTTGGCTGATATCCGTTCTTAAATTCCTCCTGGAGACGGCCTCCAGATATGGAGGGTAGCTGCGAATATATTGAATAAGCAGTCGTGAACAGCGGATAAGGGGTGGTCCTCCAGCTTGGGGGTTGGGCGAAGGGCTAACAACCCATCACCGTAAAAAAACAGCTTGTTACGAATCCCTACAATAAGCCTCGGAATAGGATAAATATAGTAAAAATAATAAAATATATTAATGAAATTTCAATTATTAGTCTTCCATTTGGTGCTAAAGGTATCATATATTTTTTTTTCTTTTTGAATGTCGGGGAAAGTATAAATTTTCAGAGATCTCTAGACACAGATAGTAACAAGTATAATGAAGTGTATCTGTGGCGATGGTAAGAAATCGTTTATGTGGAAAAATATACACTATTGTTAATAAATTAAGAAACTTATCTATTTATGTTTGTTTCAATGTTTTATCTTATAGGTTACATGTACCTGATAAATAAAATAAATATTAATAACACTTAAAATAATAATAAAATGAAACACAATCCCACAAACAATTTTACTTTATTTTTAAACTTACGGGGTTAAGTACAGCTTACAGCAGTAAAATTTTTGGAAATATTCAACATTTTTTCCCTCCATTACTGTATCTTTTACAATACTGAAAATTAGTATGTGTAAAAGACCGTCCTGCTATATTAAAAAATATTTTTCATTATTTAAAACAAAAACTACTTAATTTTTTTTTCTTCAAAATTGAGTTCACTGTGCAGTGATGAAGCGTTTCCCACATAACTCAAAAACTATCCATCATTCTGTGATGAAATTTTTTGTGTGTGTATTTATGCATGTCATATCTACAGTGTGATGCAAAATCACTTCCCTGCCTTTGATAAATTGTCTGATAAAAATAAATTATTAAAAAAATGGTCAAATATCAGTAGGCCCTATTTCTTCTAACAAAAAATAAAAGAAATATTATTTATTAAGGAATGTATTTGAAAGAGCATGATATTGTAAACATGAGTTCCAGCAATAAAATAAAAGAGAGAGAACATGCAAAAGTTAACACGTTTATGAGTTATGAGGTAAATGCTTCATCACTGCACAGTGAACTGCCACCATTTTGAATTTTGAAAAAAAAATATATATATATAAATAATTTTTTTAAATCGTAAAAATTTTTTTTTTTCATATAGCGGAAGGACAGTTGTTTTACACATACCAATTTTCATGACTGTACAAGATATAGTTGAATATTTCCAAAAATGTTATTGCTGTAAGCTGTACCTAACCCCTTAAGAATGTGAAAATTGTTTAGCTCTGGATTATTTTTTAATACTGAATTGTATAATCTTGGTCCATAATTCTTGCTGTATCTTAATCCAGTTGTAGTATAATATTTAGGTTCTGCCAAAGAGTTGAGACATTTCTTCTGGTATTATTTATATGTTTATCAGTTATAAAATTCATTCGATTTTTGTGAAAATAAATTAGTACTATATTTTCATATATCTGATCAATTTTCAGTATTTTGAATTTAGAATAAATAAATAAACAAAATTATTGTGTCGGATAATCAAGTGGTTTGTGCAGACAAACTTTGATGATACATTTTGTAGTAATATTAATGGAATTAGGATAGTCTTTGTCATTCCACCGCATCCTGTTATTTCGTATTGAATGCCTGATTGAAACAAGGCTGGATAACACGAAGAACATAAATACGCTTATATGCACGAAGGGTTACAAAGTTGTATACACAATAAAATTACGACATTCTATTACAGTGTAAAAAAAATATTTGTTTACTTAAGGACCCTAGCTCTAGTTATTATTATACCTTACTTACTTACAAAAGGCTTTTAAGGAATCCGGATGTTCATTGCCGCCCTCACATAAGAACGACATTTATCTCTAACCTGAGGAAGATTAATCTAGTCCATACCATCTTATCCCACCTCCCTCCAACATATTTTAATATCATCTTCCCATCTACGCCTTGGCCTCTCCAAAGATCTTTTTCCCTCAGATCTTCCAACTAACACTCTATATGCATTCCTAGATTTACCCATACGTGCTACATGCCCTGCCCATCTCAAAAGTCCGGATTTAATGTTTATAATTATGTCAGGTGAAGAATAAAATCCGTGCAGTTCTGAGTTGTGTATTTTTTTCCATTTTCCTGCAATTTCATCCCTCTCAGTTCCAAAATATTTTCATAAGCACCTTATGCTCGAACACTCTTAATCTCTGTTCCTCTCTCAAAATGAGATTCGAAGTTTCATAACCATATTCTAACTCGGTCATCTAGAATAAGTTATTATTATTGGTATTGTGATTATTATTATTATTATTATTATTATTATTATTACTAAATAATAACTATGTTAATTTTTTTTAGTTTTTACCTTTACAAGAGAGGCTGTTCCATAACGAATCTTCGATCTCATCTTGCCAAATAGCATTTCGTTAACACCAATCCCACCGAAGCTACGTATATAACATTCTAGCTGATACAGCGTCGATTAATAACAGATTATAAACAACTTTTATTTTCCTAATTCGTCCACTACAACTGTCACCTAAATCGATAGAAGATCGAATCCGAGTCTCTAGAACGATAAAAACGCAAGCTGTTCTTCACTTGTTTGTATTTCAAGATAAACAGAGTTGTGTACAGTAGTTAAAAGTACGGTACCTTTGCATTTTCAAATGTTTGTTTAACGTTAGTAATAAGTTTGTAATGATTTGATATTATACAATTTACAAAAGTTTGAATCTATATCTTAGTATCGTTTAAGGGTTAGTAAAGTGAGTAAAAGCTGTCTTTAGAAAGTTACTGTTGGCATTTATGAAGTACAACAGTTTTGTAAGTTTATAAAATATTCAGGAAGCATTTTGTGAATTATTGATTCACAGTGCTTTGAGACAAAGTAAGGGTGGACGTTAACTGTGTTCGTAGAAAATTACTGCTTTCACTTAAACATGGCATTATAAAATAAAACAGCGCATTATATAGTTAAAGTTATATATTCAAAACAATACTGATAACATAAATAGTTATTTTGTTCATACAAAATTATACACATAAAATACGAGTACAAATACTAGTGTTACGCCTTTTTGTACGTATTCTTAAACGAATGGAAGGGTGTATCACAAAAAGATATTTACAGGAAACCTAAAAGCAGATTAAATACCATACGTATGAAGTATGCATCATTATTTTGTAAATGCATTTCTAGTGGAGACATCCGTGTAAACTACCAAAAAGAAACTATTATCTTTTTACTCCGTTATTTTGTGACGCTGTATCAACTATTGGGTTATTTAGCGTAGATGAAATTGTGATAGAGAGATGGTATTTGACGAGATGAGGCCGAAGATTCGCTATAGATTACCTGACATTCGCCTTACTGTCGGGGAAAACCTAGGAAAGAACACACTCAGGTAATCAGCCCAGGCGGGAATTGAACCCACACCCGAACGAAACTTAGAATCAGTAGACAAATGCTGTACCGTCTAAGATACGCTGATGACCCAAAAAACTATTCTAATGTTCCAAAATATTTAGGCATGAACTAATGTTTTGTCACTCTACCGTATATAACCAAGCTAACAGTAAATGTTCACTTTGACTTATTATATTGCACTGTATTCATGGAATTATTGGAAGGTTAATATGCCAAACATATTATGTATTCATACTTACTTACAAATGGCTTTTAGATAACCCGCAAGTTCATTGCCGCCCTCACATAAGCCCGCCATCGGTTCCTATCCTAAACAAAATTAATCTAGTCCATACAATCATATCCCACCTCCCTCAAATCCATTTTAATATTATCTTCCCATCTAGGTCTCGGCCTTCCCAAAGGTCTTTTTTCCTCAGGCCTCCCAACTAACACTCTATATAAATTTCTGGATTCACAGCCTTGCGGATCCTGTAAGGTGGCTGAACTCTGAGTCGATGTGTTCCACCCTAGAATCGAACTGCCTAAAATCAAACTGTCTACAATTGAGGCTCCAATGTATGTCCAACTGACTTTTCTAATGAAAAATATATATTTTTTATTTTATTTTAAGACGGGATAAGCTGCCTGATGAAATCCCTGAATTCAAAGAAGAATTTAGAAACATTTAAAAGGAAATAAAAAAACACGAATAGGATTAGAAATCCTTTGACTAAAAGAAGGCATGACAGTAATTATTCCATCATAATTGAGCTATTGGTCTGACAAATATTTTCTCTACAGAATACAGTGTATTGTTCGTAGAAAATTCTTCTAGCAGGTAATAGTCAACACTTAAAAGTTTAGCTAGAATGAGGGACAAACTTACAACCCCTTCCACTTTAACGTCATTGTAATTTGAATTTGATACTTAGCGAATGCTCATATAGCGGCCAGCGCCGGGTTAAGAATAATATATTTAACAATATTTCAGTTTATGCTTAGCTATGGTATAATTGGCAGTGGGGGGAAGGGCAAAATCAAAACTTATTCCATTTTCTTTCTCTCAAAAAAATAACTAGAATTTGTTTGTAAAAACCTGTTGATTATCCAATGTATTTGATTTATTTCAGAGTTTTGTGTTCATAATATTGACCAAATTTACAATTTAATTCTGTTGAATTTATGAAAATCAGAAATTTAATGTCTATAATATTACGAAAAGATTGTTTTCGCCTGTCTATGGCTCTCGCCAGTGTTTTAATGTGGAAATTTCGAATTATACGGCTTGGTCAATCGGGACAATAAATTTTAATGTAATTCTGAAATATGTATTTCAGGATTTAAGTAAATACGAGTATCTTGATATTTAATTTTAAGATGTCAATAATGTGAATTCCAATGTTTTGTTTAAGGAACGAGCTAGTTAAACACGAATTACGTCACGACATAATTTTTAAATTAAGGTTTTTTATAAACTAATATTGTCTCCTAAAATTGGAGTAAGAATTCCGATGACGAAATTAATGTCGGTGCCGCTATAAAAATTTACAATGTTATAAACAAAATTACACTAATTGGTTTTAATCATAAATTTCATGTCACGTCTTAGATACACTAACAGATCTGTTAAAATATCTAATCTTTAATTTTTAGCGTAATATGTAAGTAAATCAATAAAATTATATACAATGATTTACAACACCGTTCAAAATGTATGCATATTTGAATGTAGTACGTTGGAAAACATATTAGGAGAAATAGGATTAAAAACAAAACAATAAATCACTAAATATATAATTTAACGCTTTCATTTTGTTAACCACTTCCACTTCCAATTTGTAATAGGAATATACATTCAAAGTTACAAATTAATTACAATATACTGAAGTTAACAACAGTAATACTAGAGAATATTTTATGAAAGTTTTCCATCTTATATTACAATTTACTACCATTAAATGTAAAAAATTAATGGAAATTATAGTTTATGTTGACATTGTTTCACCAAGTAAATCTGGAACAAAAATTTATAAACAATTTTATGTTTAAAATCTGAACAATGAAATACTTTACATATAATACATAGCGATCTAGTATTGAACATTTATATCGACAGAAAACTTTAGAGTGAACAAGTTTGAGTAACTTCCAAGTTATTTAAAACTTCAGTTCGTAGAGTTTAAAATGACTTTATTATAGCCTGAGAAATAACAACGGAATTCCAGCTGTATTTTCCTGCGGATTAAAGCAATAGCTATATTTTATTTCCAACGTAATAACATAATATTCTTTACCCTGTCTGTAATATTTTTCAGATTGTGACCAGATACCAGAAAAAAGATCTGCGAGTGTCTTCAAAAGTACTGGATGAAGATGATGTGGTTACACGTTTAAGAAATGGAAATAGTAGTAAATATCTCATCCAGGTACTACAGAGTATCAATTTAAAGTTAATGTAAAATAAATATTGAGTCATAGACAATATTGAAAATAATGTGGTATTCAGCTCGTAACCAAAAAATTAAACTGTATTAGTTATCGCATTACTAAAGTCAGTTAAATTATTGATATTTAATGTAATATTTCATTACATACATAAATAACCAATAATTTAATTTCAAAGATCACGTTCAGGAAAACTTCTAATGCAACAAACAGGATATGATTTAAACAATTCAATTTATTTTGAGAAGTAAATATTTTATTCCATTTTCCTGCGAAATGTGAGGTAATTCAAAGTCGCTTCGAAATTTAAAACGTCATAAATATTATAACATTTGAAGCACACAATACGACAAAAAATGTCATTTTACATTCTCTTTCTCTCTTATACCGAATTTTGCACACCTCTGCTCCCTCTTACTTATTTGTCCGATTCCACAATCTTTCTCGCAATCAGACTTAAATACTCGGCCACAATATAACACGCTAGACATACCACTCCACACATCATCTCTTTATTCTTTATCTTTCAGTGTTGCTAATTCTTATCACTGGAATTCTCTGCCGCCTGAAGTCAAGGGCTGCCGAACTTCAATTTCTTTTAAATGTAAATTAGAAAAATATCTTATGACGAGTTGCCAGACCTAACGCGTTGAAAATATTTAATGCAATGTATTCCACTGTATTTATTCTTACTTTCTGTTTCTTATTTTTATTGTATAATCATGTAAATCGTGTTTATTTATCACTTAACACTAATATATATTCCACTGTGTTGTGTTTTAGTATTATTTTTATTACTAGTCTATTATTTTTTATTGTGTACATTTTATTCAATTGTCGGTTTCTGGTTTAATTATGAGTCCTACTTACTTGTAATCTGAAACTAATATGCATTCCAATGTGTTTATTTTTATTTTTACTGGGTACATTTTTTGTTGAATTATAGGCTCCTGTTTTTGTGGGATTCGTATTTGATTCAAACAACATTAATATGTATTCACTATGTTTATTTTTATTTTATGAGGTGAATTTTTATGTAACTACCTCTTTCGATCTCATTATGTACCTAAATCTTATCACTATGTAATTACTTAAATCCGATCCAGTTGTATGTTCAACTATGTAAGCAAGTTTTAATCCTGATTGAGTGTAAGAGAAGGCCTTACGGCCTTAACTCTGTCATTATTATTATTATTATTATTATTACTATTATTATTATTATTAATATTATTATTATTTAACAGGGAAATAAAGAGATTTGTTTAAAAGAAACATACTGGGAATATATCCGCCATTCTCTTGATCAACAAACTCTATTATTTCTGCGACAGGATGCACAGCATTTTGCAGATATTGTACAGAAATGTTCGAAATTTCCTGTGAGTTAGAATCTAGCATTGGCTGTACGGTTGTTGAGTTTGTCACGAAAATTAGTTCTTTAGACCCAAAAACAGTAAGTCGGCGGATTGAGATCTGGAAATAGTGAAGGCCATATTATTGAGAAGTGTCTATTGGTAACACGATCGCAAAATATACAGAGCAGAGATCTGAATGTGAGACGATGAGCTATTTTACATGAATATTTATGTTTTTCAGGTCGTGATTCCTGAGTATAGAAGTGACAAATTTATGTAGCAGAGTCAAGTAGCGTTCTCCAATAACAGTGGCAGTCTGTATTATTCCATTGTTGTCTTCTTTGAAGATATATGGAAGAATGCTGTATTGCCAAGTGAAGTCACATCATACAGTAACTTTCAAATTATGGAGATATTTTTAATTGAAATCTGGGGGTTATTTTCAGACAAAATTATGCAATTACATATGTGAGTTAGAAATAAATTTACTTTTATTTTATTTTTTATTGCTGTAATTATTGTAAATTTTATTAATGTTTATTATAGTATTATTGTATCTTATATATCACTGCCACGGGGTGTATACCCAATTGTAGTGTTAATTACATACATACATACATACATACATACATACATACATACATACATACATACATACATACATACATACATACATACATACATACATACATACATACATACATACATACATACATACATACATACATACATACATACATACATACCGGTACATAAAACCAAAGGCATGGATAAAATACGTTTGTTTGAGTCGAAATATGTAACGATTACTGCCTTCAATCATAGTAGTAATATCGGCCCTAGAATTTATAAAAATAATAAAGAAATATCCTCATTTACTGAATTCAAAATAAAACCGTAGTCCAGCACTGTGTTATTAGTGAATATTAATTTTAAGATCTAGCCTATTGCAATTTGTAATGAATTACCCATTGGACAATAGAACATTCTCTTTCAGGGAGTTCCTTAATTTATATATATTTCACAATTTTGCTTGTACAGTTTTATAAAAAAAAGTAATTTATTGTAACCATTATTACTGTTATTATTATTATTATTATTATTATTATTACTGATAAAAATGTTAACATTATCACATTTCTATAACAGTAAAGAACTTTTTGGAATAACATTCATTTTTATATTCTTCAAAACATATAGGCTCCTTTTAATATTTTTGTTAAAATGAATAGCGAAGACAGTATTTGTGAAAACTAATTTCCCTTTTAAATACCAATGTCCAGTTTTCTTATTTGTACAGTGTATATAAATACACGTAAGAACACACACACACCATATACACATAAATTAATTACGACTAATGAAATGTTCCTTTTAATAGTAACGTTTTAGCTTATTCATAACTCTTCATGACAATATCTCCCTGGAAACAACGAATCGAATTCTTAAGAATCTTTAATAACAAAAGAAGTTTAACTAAAGTAAAGGTTCAGGCTAAGATCTTAATTACATTCCAAAAGCCCCGCCTTTGCTTAACACGCATTTAGTACGAAGACTTTCATGTTTAATAGTACTCTCTTATGCAATAAATATTTTGTGTCGAATAAGGTCAGTATGTCTTATACATCAAACAAATATAAAACCACATCTTCTGCGCATCTCCAGTTAGTCTGATAGCGCGAGTAGTGCTACTAGAAACTCACAGGCAGTTTAGAGGCAGTAGCTGGAAACGTATTGCAAACACCTGGACCGGAGATAAAGCAGTTTAACGGGATGCAATACAAGAAATCAACTGAAGAGAGATTTCGAGATGTGTTTTTTTTACTGCGAATGGCTGGAATTCCGATAAATGTGGGAAACGTAAGCAAACTTCGCTTCGTGTACAATGTAGTGGTAACAACATGCAGTTATTTTCTATTTTTCACAACAACCCTTGAACTGATTCTAGGCAAAAGTGACTTGAAGTATTTTATGAAGAGTTTTCGAGAATTCATTATGATAGGAATGCACATTTGGATGGACATTAACCTCAGGTACATACAGATAACTACTTAATTAGTTATACAGAATAGCTAATATAATATCTAAATGCATGCATATAAAAATTGTTGCTGATTTATTTAAAATTAATAGTTCATCCTTATTAGTACTACATAATATATTCCCAAATATATTTAATCTGATAGAATTAAGACCATAATATATCTAAATGTATGAATGTCAAAATTATTACTGACTTACTGGTATTTAAAATTAATAGTTAATCCTTATTAGTACTGCATATTCGTAAGTATATATATATATATATATATATATATATATATATATATTAACCTTATAGGATTAAGGCCATAAGGCCTTCTCCTTCCATTCTACCAGATGGCACACATAAATATGATAAAAAAATACAAACACTGACAAAATAAGACAAATTAAATTAAAGCCCTATAGAGGGTCAACAGTGTCAAAGAACACTATAGAGCATATATTTAACTAACACAAAAATAGTTAAAATGACGGTAATAATAATAATAATAATAATAATAATAATAATAATAATCATAATCATAATATAATTAGGGGTGTGAATTTTGGTAAAATGTGTTAAAACAATTTTATACACGGAAAATGCAAATCCCGCAATGGAAGTTCAAAATTAAACGATATATAAATTTTCAAATTTTCGTGCAATTGATATGAATTCACTAAATTACTTCATAATCATGGTATTTCCAACGAAAAACAAGTTTTATGGGGAATTCGCACGAAAAATGACTTTTCTTCCAAATAAAACGGTAAAATTTTCATTATAAAATACACATAAACATTTGTGCATATATCATCGTTCAACATTACATGAGTGTGACATCGGCAAGGATGTACGCATAGCTTCAGGGACTACTTCCAGGGAGCACCACAAGCATAGCCTACGACTGTTATTTCTCTTTCCCACATAAGCTTCCTTCGTTAGATCAAAAATGCTGTACCGTCACTCCATCAAAGCCGAATGAAATTGAATAATAAATTTAACGGATTATGCAAACGTTTTCTGTTAGTTTCAAAGACATTCCTTCTATACTGATATTTTTACTATTTTCTAAGTTTCATTAGGGTGCGAAATGTTCGCGAAATTGCTTACTTTTACGAAATATTCACCGTAATTAAAAAATTTTAAACACTTGAAATCAGGGTAAAATAATCACCATAAATCACACCTAGATATACAATTTTTCACTAACTGTGTAGGCCTATATTAAAGAAAGTCGTGAATAGCTTTTAAGCACAGAACAGTACCAAATTCAGAAATAAATACAAACCATACTTTCCATTAAGTTCATATTTTTGTATTATGGCCAGTTAAATCATTTGAATAATTCAGGATTGTTATACTACGAGAGAGAGTCAAAAAGTAACATTAATAACTATTTTATTAATTGAATATGTACAATAAGACTAATAACACATTATCACTTTTCGACATAGTCCCAACTACGTTCAATGCAAGTGTTCCTGTTATACAAATGGCTTTTAAGGAACCCGCAGGTTCATTGCCGCCCTTACATAAGCCCGCCATCTGTCCCTATCCTGTGCAAGATTCATCTCTACTATCATATCCTACCTCCCTCAAATCCTGGTAGGCCTGTACTATGTTAAAAGTGATGAAGTGTTTGTAGTCTTATTGTACATATTCAATTATTAAACAATTATTAAGGTTACTTTTTAACTCACCCTCGTATAAAGATACAAGTTATTTAACTTGTCATTTCAGGTTATTTACTTTTGAGATTTGGATTTTTCAACAGCATTGTTTTTATAGGGTAAACTAGGGTCTGTTGGACAGTCGGGCATGTTGGACACTCTGTACTTTAACGTGTTACCACGCCACTTGTGGGCACCACATTCTGCTAGAAGACAATGACGGAAGTAGCCCCAGTCGTGCCTACTTTCGTCATTGACTTCTAGCTGAGTGTGGTGGCCACAAGTGGGGTGGTAACACGTTAAAGTACGGAGTGTCCTACATGCCCGACTGTCCAACAGACCCTAGTTTACCCTATATTTGGACTGTAAAGATTTATTCGAAAATATGTAATACTAAATTATTTATTTTTCAATACAATTTCAGTGTTTTAGTTCTGAAATTATTTCACTTGTATTTAATATTTCTTCGTCAGTTTGATTTTATTTTTTCAAGTCGTTTCTACTAGGTTAAAGGAAGCAATCGTTCTCAAATTTTCTTCTAAGAAAACTAAGCTTATTTTCAGATCTACGAAGTAACCTATTTATTCTCACGTACAGTAATCTTGGGATAATTATAGCTTCGTAATATTATCTGCCTTCTTTCATTTTTTAATGTTATTTAAAATTATGGTATACATCATTTAAAGCTTATCACTTTATTTACTTATTTTTTGTAATTTTTATAATATTATGTAGGCCTGTACGTCATACTACATAACTGAAGCTTTTCATTAATCCTATGATTTCGCCTTGTATTAAAATTTTGTTCGTACATTATTTTTTACTTTCGATAAAATGGCGTTTTTGCTTTATGAGATGATGTTTCAGTGATTATATGAATCGTTCAGGGTAAAGTGTGTAAGTCAAAACTGGGTGTGAGGTTTAAAGTAAAAATTCTGTCAAATACAGTGCAAAGTAACAATTAATATGTCCTTCGTGCTATGCACTGACTACTAATAGTTTAAATAAATAGAATATTAATTGTTACTTTGCGCTGTATTTTACAGAATGTTTACTTTAACCCTCTTTACCCATTTTTGACTTACACTACTTCTGCTCTCAACGGTTCATATGTAGTAATTTTACGATTAAGTAGAACTAAACTATACCTATCTAACATTCCACTTGGAGTTATCAGAATAATATTTCCTATTTACGATCTTTGTTTACATATAATTACGTAAGTAAAATTTGGTAAAATGTAATAGACACTTTATTAATTCCACGAGTACAATATCCTGAATATGTTACGTAAAACAGAAATATACAGGCCTATTTAAAAATTTAATTTAATTTGTTCTAAGAGTGGGATGAAAGCAGGCAAGATATTAGTAGCATATTCAATTATGATTTGAGACTTCCATAGTGTTCAAAGTGATAGAAAATTTCTGGGTTTTTAACCACATCATTCATACATCTACAGCACCGTGTAAGATCCAAATAGCTCGCAGAGCATATTATACTCAAATTTTCCCAACCATACTCTTTGAGAAATACTGTACTAAGTAACGTTGTAGAAATTGGAGCAATCATGTATTCAAATTTATTATATCTATATAGAGAATTACTCTTGAGTGATTATTCTCACTAAGTGGTACCCATATTTGTTTCATGAACATAAAAACGCTTGAACATACTACAGACTTGAATTTTAATGTATTTACGTACAAAAATATTTATTTTAACTTTCGTGCTGATCAGTCTATTGGCCTAAGTATTTTAACTAATATATTTTCTTCTAGGCTCAATCTGAAAGATTTAAATAAGCTTTTCAGGCTCACAGAATCTTTCACTTACGAGAATCTGCCAATAAGAGATTCGGAAACTGGATCACTGACAATGGCTGGATTGCTTCCTCGTTTGCAATACATTATGAAGAACTTTTCCCTTGGATCTCTCTGTATTCACTTGATCCAATGCACAATACGAATCTTCACATCTCGAGAATTGATGTTCAATGCTTGGTTTTATTACGACATCACAGCCACACCAACATATGAGATTATGCAGGTCATTCAGGTAAATCTTTATGTATATACATATTTCTATTCAATACCTCGATCATAATTCGAAATTAATTTTAATCTTGCATATTTCTGAGTCTGCCTGTGAAACCCCATCTTATGAAGGAATATTAGGTTTGTTAATTATAGCTAATATAGGGGGTAGATTCCTTAGTTAAATTATTTTTCAATTTTCTGTTTTTTACTGTATTGGAAAGAGGAGAAAATGCTGAACATTTTAAAGAAGAAATTATGTTTCTATGAAAAAAAGTAGATATTTTTAATCAATTTTGAAAACTTTTCTTTTAAAATATGCATTTTGAGTAAATTATTTTTTTTACTTATTTTATTGTTAGTGAGTTTGAAATGAATACAAGTTAATACAATGTAAGATAAACTAGCCCATTCCTGAATAAGTAAGACTCGTGTTCAGAAGGGGATTCAATACAGACAAAAATAAAATTAAAATTGTGAGTGAATACAGATTAAAAAGTGTTTAAAATGTTTAAACCCAAACTATAAATCCAATGCAATTTTTTTTCTTCATTTGGAGAGGATTCGTGGTTAAAATAATATTAGAATAAAATTGACCTTGACTCATGCTATGATTAAAAGCTGCATTGGTTTTACGTTTGGGTTCAGACAAACGCAGAGAATTTATATTTTTAGTTCTATATTTATGTGTATACCTTTCAAAGTTATTAAGATTTCTGTAAAAATATTTTAATAAAATATAATAATAAATTTGTTTAATGTTTAAAACTTTGAAATCTTTGAACATTAATTCATTTGGGTAATCTTTCTGCTTTTTAAAACAAATGTTTAATACTTTTTCCTGTAGTAAAATTAACGGATATAGGTTGGATTTATAAGTTCCACCCTAACCTGTAATACCATATATAAATATAGATTGAAATAATTCTAAATAAATTATACGTAAACAGTTAATTGACAAAATATTTCGTAGAACAACAACATATTATAATGTTTTGCGTAATTTATTACAAATATAATCAATATGATTATTCCATTTTAAATGATTATCAATAATTATACCTAAGTATTTAACCTCATCAACTTCATTAATAACTGAACAATTGCAATTTACATCGGAACAATCAAAATTAAGCATTTTAGTTATTTTTCACTTTTTCTTTACATGAAATGTTTGAAAAAAAATATATATATATATATTTTTTTCTAAGTTAGGAATCTTTCAATCTTTCAAAATTCAATAAATCAATTAAAACTGAAATATCATTTATGTATATAATAATTATTACTCCATTATATTATTGCATAATATCTACATTTATTTTACAATTGTTTTATTTAGTATTTTTCATTTCATTTTATTATTTGTACTTTCTAGTTAACCGAATCTTCTATGTTTTACCTGATATAACTTCATTGTATTTCTTGTATTATTATTTTGATATTCATCACTTTCTTTTGTTGCATATATTTGATATAATTTCATTGTGTTTCTCATATTATTACTTCTTGTATTATTATTTTGATATTCATCACTTTCTTTTGCTTATATATATTTGATATAATTTCATTGTATTTCTTATATTATTCTTTCTTGTATTATTATTTTGATATTCATCATTTGCTTACATATATTTGATTATTTAAATTAAATAATCATTTTAGTATAGACTTAAATTTATAATATTACTTTTTCATTATTCGATGTAAACTCCACTCCCGGCCACAAGCTTTTGCTTCATCGGGAGTGCGAACCAAAAGTTTACCATTATTATGATCGTTCAAATAAACTATTATTATTATTATTATTATTATTATTATTATTATTATTATTATTATTATTATTATTATTATTATTTTTAATGTAGATGAAATTGGTTTATTACCTTTATTATTTAAAGAAATTGGGATAGCAATTGTTTTATCATTATGAATTACAAGTGAATTTAAATCGAATCATGTTTTTATTAATTTTAAGCCGTAATTTGCATTATAATAAGCATCCGTAAAGCTGAACTTACAAAATTGGACACTAATATAACATGTTTCGTTATCGTTGGCATCCTTGGGGCTGTATTTTATATGTAGTTTATGAAATAATCTAACAGATCTCAAAATCAATTTTTTTCCTGATTTGTTTTATTTTGCTCTACTGAAAAATGATGCCTGCCGACTTAAGGTGGGGTTTCACAGGCAGCTTCGCATTTGCAGATGAGTTATTAAGAGAATATTATGTGATATAATATACAATGGAATCAGATTAGTACGAGAAGAGATCGTGAAACTTAAGGGGGGGGGTGACGGATGAAATTTCTATTTTATACATATTTCAAGCTACGTCCTTGATTATTGTACACATAATCACGGTGTGAGAGATAATTATGTGGTGAAGTTTTACTTCTGTAGGTAAATTATTTTCTGAATTAATATAATAAATGAAATGAGTCGCTCAATTTTTCAGTAAAATGTTTGATTTATTTTTTTGCAAGACCAATGACATATTTAGAAAACACGAGCATTAGTTTCCTTATATCTTTATTACAAGTGGGGACTAAATTTTATAACCACTGCATACTAGAAATAGAGATTTTCCATTTCCACTATAAATATTTGATTTTTTATTTGAAAACGTATTCATGTAATCATAAAACTCATGCGATATTTTGTTAACCCCAGTATATAGAACATGCAATAAACATTTCATGTTCCTATTATCAAAATTATAAGAGAACTTCGAACCTAACGAAATGTGCTGAAAACTCACAAGGGTATTTTTTAAATCTTGTCACAGTGTATGCACCTAAAAAAACAAATTGTTTTAGAAAGCTAAATATTTCAAGTATTTTTAAAGAAATTAATTTCTGTCAGTGTGATTTTCATAAACAGAAATTTCTCACTGTAAGTTAACACAGAAACAATAATATATTTTATTTTAAAATTAACTAATTAAGAAAATTTCATCGGTTATCCCCCTTACTTAATTAATATGATTTCTGTTCTCTCTTGAAGGATATATACTATTTTACAATAATTTAATACACAAAAACAACAGCCACCAGCGTGGCTCAGTCGGTTAAGGCGCTTGCCTGCCGATCTGAAGCTTTCGCTCGGGCGCGGGTTCGATCCCCGCTTGGGCTGATTACCTGGTTGGGTTTTTCCGAGGTTTTCCCAAACCGTAAGGTGAATGCCAGGTAATCTATGGCGAGTCCTCGGCCTCATCTCGCCAAATACCATCTCACTATCGCCAATCTCATCGACGCTAAATAACCTAGTAGTTGATACAGCGTCGTTAAATAACCAACTAAAAAAACATTTCGAGGTTGCTAGGCAAAGGTATAAAACAATAGGTGTGAAATAAATGAATAAGGTGTATAAACAATTGAATGCTCTTTCATATGTAAGTATACAAATATAGGGGTGCCATTTTAAATTTATAATATGGGCAGGCTGGGGTGAGGGTGAAATCAAAATGTAATTAGGCCTGGTTTTAGACTTTCCCCTAAATATGTAAACTGACGTGTTTTTGTTTAAATTGAATTCAATGCAAATAATTAGTTTTTTAGACTGGGAAGTTTTGAAATGATAGCCCTGTATAAAAGTATAATATTTAACAGTTAACAGTTTATTTATGTTACAATCTTCAGATAATTTCTACTCTTCGTTTGATGGGTTTGACGTTCGGGCCTCCATACCTCTACGCATCACTTTCATGCATCGCATGTACACAACTGGAGAAAATAAGAGGCCTTCTGTCGGAAATTAAACAGAGGAATTCCATGTTGAATAGCAAGATGGCCGCTGGACAACAGAGTGGAATCCAGCAACAACTCAACAACTGCATTCGTCTCCATCAAGCCACAATAGGGTACGGTCCTTATTACGAGTATTTACTTCATTTCGTACTGAAAAGAGGGTGGTAAATTGACGTCACTACTTTGATGTCATATTTCAGATACCTAAGACTATTGGAAAACACGATGAGTACACTTCTTTGTGGTACCTTTCTGTTTCTGCTGACTGGACAATGTGGAGCTGCTTTCGCTCTTGTTATCGTATGTATTCTAATGTGTATACCAAGTGCTAGTAATTTCAATATTAAAAATATTTGTAAAAGAATAAAGAGTGATAATTCTAATAAAAATTCCTCCCGTAGATACCGCCACCACCACCACCACCACCACCACCACCACCACCACCACCACTCTATACAACCACCACCACTATTATAGTGTAAAAGCATTGCAATATAATTATTAACATCATACTGAAAGTGTTATAACGAGTTTCATTACATAGATTATTACCAGGTTAGTGTGAAACTAAACAGGCCTAATATTGGAAGTTTACATTTACGTTAATACGGAATATTTTAATCACTATCACTATCTATTAATCTATTATATCTCTCGAGTTCAGGTAAAAGGGGACAAGTCATTTTATTTTTATTTAGATGTAAATTAGTTCCCCAGATGAACAAACAGGTTAAATTATACAAATAAATGAGTGTGCAAAAATTAAAGAATACTAGCAGTTGATGTGTTTTATTTGTATAGAAACTTATTTACAATAAGGTTCCAAAATTTAATTTTCATTCATCTCCAATTCATTTTCAAGACTTACTTCTCTTTACCCAAACACTACAGATATATTATTGTTTTGGATCTTAGGCTAGTTTTGGAATGCGAAAAATGTCACAGCTCAGTAGGCTAATCAGTATGCGTCTCTCAGAATCCCAGCTTTTATGAGTGACTTTAATGGGGCGAAATCTCGCACATATTCTACTCAACTTCAAATTCAACTGAAACAATATTTTTTAATAAAACACCATAACATTTATTTAGAGGACGTTTTTCGTATATAGAAATAAATTTATGTGGATAAATGTAATTTGAATTTCGCTTGGCATACTGCTAAAAAATGGAAAAAATTTATCTATCGAGACAAATGGACTCAGTATATAAACAGGATGAGCAGTTACAGACTATCATATAATTTTATTTATTAATATATTTATTTATTAATTCATTTATTTATTAATAGATTTATTTATTAAACGAATTAATTAATTCTGTTCTGAAAAAGACTGATATCTAAACGTCAGATATCTTTATAGAAGTCCAATGCACACTACTGCTTATTAAAATAAGTTTTGTATTTAACGGGCTAATACGTAATTCTGAAGACAATAAAACTGACGACGAAAAGTAAAAAACCCATTATTCTATGTCACAAGTATAGACAATGAAAATACTAAGAACGAATAATAATTATCAATCAAATAGGAGAAGATTATCGCAATGATCTGCCCCCCCCCACCAAAAAAAATCAGTTTCAACGTTCAAATCGAATCGATCTAAATTTTCTCCTATATTTTCAACTATATTATGATAATATAAAGTTTACATTTTTTAAGTGTACAATGTTTAGGCAATAACTACAATTTTTTCCACGTAATCATTTTACATACATAAATATCACATTCATTTACTAAAGTTTTATTCAAAGTGTCAACAGTACCCCTTCATCCTGATGAAGACCACACTCTACAAAAGTTATTTATCATGGCCAAAAGGTAAATATGTGTTAATTGTGTTTACACATCTGTAATCTGATGTATATTTTATATTGAGAGCTCAAGAAAATTACAGAAAATGTCACTGTGAATTTAATTGATACCTGCTATTGTAGTGGGATATGAATACTTTGATTTCCATTCGAGATCATTTAATATAACATAGTTACTGGATTTATAAAAGCAACGTAGTGTATAACAATATTTCTATATAGAGAGATACAAATTAATTTAAAATTATATATATATATATATTATATTATATTATTATATTAATTATATATTATATTATATATAGTAAAATATTAATTACAGTGAATCAATCCAAGAGTTTGAAAGTATATACGTTTTAATCATTACGATTCAAAATGTTGCAACTTACAGAATCCTCTTTCTTTAGTTTGTACCGACAGAAATTTTAAGTTTATGCAATAAACCGAAGAGGTAGAATATACAGTATCATAAAGTAAAATTTAGTGCATAACACACATCTTATTATTTTGCAGAATTTGATAAAAGATCAAGTGTAATATTCACACATTGCATTAATTACCAAATGACGAAACATAACATTCGTGAATAGGAATCTAAACGCAAATAAAAAATATTCTAGCACATCTATATTTTACAAAATCTAACATTAAGAGTTGCATTTCGATATGAGAGATACGTATTTTTATTTTGAGCTGACGAGTTTTTCAAAAAATTAAAGTATTAGACAGACTCTTCCTTAGACCATTACAAGAATTTAAAAGATTCATCACAAAAATAATGATAGTAAAAATAAAACTCAGCCCCTTTGCATACTGGAAAATTTCGAGAAGAGAAAAGAACCAAAATAATTATTTATAGTGCTTAAAAGTTCTCAGTTGCCTACCTTGTACTTTGCTTTTTTAATAGTATTACTTATGGTATTAATTTGTGGGGAAATTGTCAGAAAATTGATTAAGTACTTCTTTGGAAAAAAAAAGGCAATACGCATTTTGACTGATTCTGATTTTGATGCTTACTACAGACCTTTGTTTATTTCTGAAAGAATTTTGACTGTTGTGAAGTTGTACATTTTCCATTGTTTGAATAAAGTTAATTCAAATTCAAGCAGTTATTATCCACATAGTGAGTTTCATCATTATGGTGCAAGACATATTTACCACCTTTCATTATTTATGTCTAATAAACTTGCTTATAGTGCACATATAGTTAATTTTAATAGATTTAAATATGTCATTCGTGACTGGCTAATCAAAAACCCTTTGTATGATATAAAGAAATTTATGGAAGCTAGTGTTGATATAGAATTTTAATTTGTTCATTTATCTTGTTTTTCCTTTGACTTTATCTATGTATCGGTTATACCACGACTGTTTTTATCAATAAATCAATAAATAAATCTGTCCGTGGAACAATTAATGTTATCTGCCTTGAGCTTTGCAAGTATAGACTAAATGCTCACGTTCTAAACATTTCAGGATAATGATTCGTAGGATTGTATTTAATACTTTCATTAACTAGGCTTTATAGGTGACTTCTGAAAATTTTTGGTAGTGATTAGAACGGGGAGATGGTTGTTAAGGTGTATGAAAAATGAGAAAAAATTACCCGAAAGCAGCTCGGCATAACTTTGGTTCTAATGGACATAGATTTTTTTTTTTATATTAAAGTTCTGAAAGTTAGAATTTATAAAACAGTTATATTACCGGTTGTTCTATATGGTTGTGAAACTTGGACTCTCACTTTGAGAGAGGAACATAGGTTAAGGCTGTTCGAGAAAAAGGTGCTTAGGAAAATATCTGGGGCTAACAGGGATGAAGTTACAGGAGAATGGGGAAAGTTACACAACACAGAACTGCACGCATTGTATTCTTCACCTGACATAATTAGGAACATTAAATGTCTGGATTTTGAGATGGGCAGGACATGTAGCACGTATGGGCGAATCCAGAAATGCATATAGAGTGTTAGTTGGGAGGTCAGAGGGAAAAAGAGCTTTGGGGAGGCCGAGACGTAGATGGGAGGATAATATTAAAATGGATTTGAGGGAGGTGGGATATGATGACAGAGACTAGATTAATCCTGCTCAGGATAGGGACCAATGGCGGGCTTATAGGAGGGCGGTAATGAACCTCCGTGTTCCTTAAAGCCAGTAAGTAAGTAAGTATGTAAATAGTAAGTATGTAAGTATTAGTTTTTTTAGAATATCATTACCCAACATAACATTGGTGCACTTCATTAATTTCCTATAGTTCTGATAACAACGAAATTTTAACCACTTATTGTCAGAGGAAACTAAAGTAAAGCGATGCAATATCTTTTTAATATGTCCATTATTTTAGTACTAGATCTCAAATGAAATTCGTTGTTGAAAAAGTTAAATTTTTCCCACTATAAAAATTGGCAGAAATCAGACACTTTTTGAGCTAGCTCAAAATAATTGCATGAGTATACCTAATACATATCTATTAACATACTCTGGAATTCTTAGAACACTAATCCTAATACTCTGTAAATTTCATAATCCTATCTTAATTAGTTTCTGAGAAACGTGCATCAATGTCATTTTGTGTAACGATATTCTAAAAACAAACTGAATAAAAAATATATTTCCGTATTAAAAAGAACTATATTGAAACTATTCTGGGTTCGTGTCGATCTGCTTTCAGGCATTTTTTTTTCGCATTTTTCAAACACCTTAACAACTATCTCCCCTCAACATATTTGCCATTTTAGCATTTTTATATGTAAAAATCAAAGAATATAATTATGTTATGACAATTAATTTCTTATTTCAAATACTGCACTTACAACTAAAGAAGATTTGTTTTATTTTCAGAATTTGGGACATTATGTTGACCTATCACAAGCTCTTCTTAACTACCTAATATTGCTTGGTTTCGTCTTTAGTTATTGCAGCATAGGAACAATCGTGACTGAAAAGGTAAGAATGCAATTTTTTAATATAATTTATAGTCACTAGTAACTCCAGTATATACTCAGTTAATTAGCTGACAGTACACACAAATTTGAACATATTAAAAGGTAATTTACGTTTATAATAAGATGTTTTCTAAGACTTAAGAAGGCAGAGGAATATTGAATTTTATTGTAAACGTAATGTAAGCTGAAGTAGATTAAAGACACCAGCGTAGCTCAGGCGGTAGCGCGTTTGCCTGCTGATCCGAAATTGTGCTCGGACATGAGTTTGATTACCGTTTGGGCTGATTACCTGGTTGGTTTTTCCGAAGTTTTCCCCAACCGTAAGACGAATGTGAGGTAATCAATGGCGAATCGTCGGCCATATTTCGCCAAATATCATCTCGCTATCAAATAAATTACAGTAGCAGTTGACACAACGTCGTTAAATAACCAAATAAAAAGTAGATTAAAAATCAACTGTATAATAATTTTTTATAATGAAACACCAAATTTGTAAATCTTTTTATTCATTCCAGACCATGTATTTTGCAATTTTGGTAGTTATGGATTCTGAAAATTATTTCATGCATGAAATATTCATACCAAAAATTTTCCAGTATACAAATATAAATATAGTTATTCACCAAGTGATAATAATAATAATAATAATAATAATAATAATAATCATAATAATAAAGGAATAAAAAATAAATAGGTTATATTAAAAATTTTAACTCAGTATCATAGCATATGAAGAGTCCACTGCAAGAATGATGGATGTCACTTTCTCGTCGAAAATGAACCAAGACTGTCAATGCATAGCTTAAGATTAATAGAGTGTACATAGAGAGTTATATGGCATTAATACTGATAGTTATTGTCCAGTAATGATCGGAAAATCACAGTTAAGTTTTGAGCACTAAGCATTTCAAACTTTCAATTGTTTCTACTGAAAAATGTATTCCAAATGACATCCATGATTATTGCAGTGGACTCTTCATATGATTGAAAATAATCATACCAATATTAATCCACAGAACTTCACAAAACTTTAACTATGTGTAGATGAATTATTAGATATTACATAACATACAATGAAAGTAACGTGCTTGTTTTTGAAAAAACATTGTTCCCCGAAGTTAAGCTATGTGGAGCAATTGTCTTCTTTGAGATGCAGAATAACAGCCACTCAAGAGAGAAAGTAAAATGAATAATGGACAAGTGGGCTGAACTACTAGCAAACCAGGGTTCATCGGCGTTCATAGCCTGGTACGAGAGTAGTATTCTTAATTTATGTACTAAATTACAAAACAATTTCTATTGTATTTTCTTCTGAAAAAATACGGTATTATAAGGAAAATTGAAAATGTCCTCTAACATCATGGCGGTTCAAGCAATCCCTGTTAGATGGCCTAACATAATCCGCTGTCGTCACATTGATTATACCAAGAATGAAACCCTTGGTCATGTGTTGGGTTTCTGCCGTAAAGTAGTACTAAGAAACACTAGCCATCATAAAGTACGATCAATGCTGGCTTCTACCTTGCGAGATAAAAAATTACACGTCTACGAAGTTCAATGCACTTCTACAATAGGAGCCATCAGAAGAGTTGATATTGTAGCCATTTATTCAAAGAAAAACAAAGTTGTAATTCTCGATCCTACAGTTCATTTCGAAATAACAATTGACCAGGCAAAGAAAGATATTTAACTTGGAGAAGAAAAGTACGAGTATTTATGAACTAAGTATTCCTGGCTTAAGCATCCATTACGGTATATTTCCTGAAAATTGGTAGTAGGGGTAATATATTCAGATTTACATGGGGCATATTAAAAACTTCTATTATTCAACAGCAATCTGCAAAAAATTATCATCATCAAAGATTCCTAGAGTATTTTGATTTATCACCTTATTTAAGCACAAATATATTAACTAATTTATTATACACTTTGTTACATATGTATCATTACAGTAATAATACGAGTATATTGTGTATTTGATAATGCTTTATGGACAGGACTCAAAATGTTCAGTTTTATTAGAAGTCTATAATTTTTCAAACTTTATATATGGTTTACTATTTTTCAACAATTCAGAAATTTCTGTTTTCTAGAATTCAGGATTCTTGTGGTCTGCAAATGTTATTGGTGTGACGATGTTTTTTAAATAAAAATTATATATATTATTTTCTACAAATAGATTTAATACAAATTAAAATTCTAAATTATATTTCTGCAAAATGTGTTGTAATGTGTCTCTAGATTATTAGCTCTTTTCCATCATATATTTCAGAAAATGGTAGTGAGGAAATCTTCTTCATCTCTCAGTCGCTGGGACAGATCGTTTCATATAAGGGCTTTGTGTTAACGAAAATTTCGTAGTTCACCCTTATGACTGAAAATTCGATCCCAAATTTTACATTATCATGACGAACTAATTTAATCATTAAATGTTTCAGTACGAGAGCGTGAGGGATGCGGCTTGGGCCTCTGATTGGGTGGGGACTCCCTTGTCTTATCAGCGATGTATCCTGTTTATCATAGCCAAATCCAACGAGGAGTTCACCCTCACTGCTGGAAAATTTGTTCCAGTCTCAAATGTTACTATGATGAGCGTAAGAATATTTTGTATTATACAACAATGAAATATTACTTCGTCACCACCACCACCACCACCACCACCACCACCACCACCATCGTCGTCAAAAATAACATTACAGAATGACGATGGCTTGTTCCGGTCTCATGAAGAAAACTTTCCCCTTCTTAGAAATTTTTTCTTCCCATATTTCTGTGTCCTTTAGAGTTATACGTCAGTAGCTGTTTCAGTTTTCGATTATCTTCCATTCTTTTAAAATATATAAACTAATTTTACCTGTAATCCTTAATTTTATCAATTAAGTTGAATATAAGGCAGGAAGTTTAATGCTCCCTTTCACTACGGCTTTTCACCGAGGCTACTGGAATTCGATTAAATGGGACACACTCACGGACAGGAGAACACGAATTCGATTATGCGCAATGTTCAAAACATACAGAGGTGAGCCTGTCTGGAGAGAAATAAAAAATAGTTTGCAGCCGTCAAATTACTCTTCAAGGAACGACCACTCATATAAATTGAGGGAAAGAAGGCAGAGGACGGACACTGGAAAGTTTTCTTTTCTCAATCGTACTATCAGGGACTGGAATGCTTTACCTGCAGACTTACTAAAGGCTTTACCAATAACCAAAAATGTGTTTAAAAATAGGCTTAAGGACTTTACTAATAGATGGTAGTATATTATACACATATTTAAAGGGTGTAATTAATATTTTGTTATCTGAAGTGTTGTATCAGTGAAAACGTGTGTTGTGTCAGTGAATTGTGTTCTGTAAGTGAAGTGTGTTTCTGTCAGTGAACTTTATAGTTTATAGTGGCAGTGCAAAGTATTTGAACAGTGAAATGTTTTTGAAGTGCCAGTGAAATCAGGATAGAATGTGTCGTAGTTCCAGTGCAGTGAGTGAGTTGTCAGCGAAATGAGTGTAGTGATGAAAGGTACTTGTGCAGGTATGAACATATCATACTCGTGGGTTTTAGTCCGAACTTAGGGTTAAGATACAAATTAGATTTACTTTAAATGTTATTTTCAAGTGATCGTGGTTCATGTAATTTAGGATACTCCTTGTTATTATTATTATTATTATTATTATTATTATTATTATTATTATTATTATTAGTATTAGTAGTAGGCCTAGTAATATTAGTATTAATTATTATTATTATTAGTAGTATTATCATTAGTATTATTATTATTAACTGCATTTTTTTATTCATTGTTTATTATTAATTGTCATTATTGAGTGTAATTAATTACCACTGCCACCGGGTATATACCCATTTGCACTGTGAATAAATACACATACATTTTGGTGGGCAACGAATCGAACTAAGTTTTCCGAAGGCATTATGAAACTATTTAGAAAGTGTCTTCATGTTTCTGTGTAAGTTGTACCAAGACATTATCAATAATCAGCGTGTAGTAAACTTTAGAAGTTCCGGAGCCTCTTTGAAGTTCCTGCATATTTCCGCACTACAGAAGTGTGCGACAGCCAAACCAACAGCCACACATTACCGTCATTGGTCCTTAGGAAAGGCTTTATACATGACTGGGTTCAAGTAAGCAGTGTTGAAGATTAAGTTAAATGTATGTTTATGACATTGTTTCTTAGTATCCCAATTATATTAATCCTGTAGTTTAGTGTTGAAATGTTATGTAGAGATTTTTAATTTATAATTACTATATTTCTCAGCATACAATACTTTTTTCAATATAGGCTATGTATTGTGTTAACGCATTTATAGCCTATATAGGTGATTCAGAAAAATATAACCCATTTCTTTAGGGATAATAGGTTGATTCTAGGCGATCATTTTATGAAAAAGAAATATGGTGTTCCCAACGAGTTATTTTTGCGATACATGACTCCAACTTTGTCATTGCTTAACCTGGTGGTGCCGTGGTATGTGACTATGGGATGTAAGATGAAACAATGTAACTGTAGTGGTACGGGGTCCTAAGCGAAGGAGTCTAAAGAAGAAAGACGTGAAATGCACATGAAATAGGAAGTCGGCTGATAAAATGCAGAGTACATCTTCAAAACTTCGCATTCCAGTATAAACAAATTAAATTAGACCTATATGGTCCTGATCGCGGGATAAATCTCAAAATAACTAATGGTGGAATAGCCAAACTGCAGAGTAAATTAAGTAGGCTACTGTGTTGTATGACGTTCGTTTATTCCAAGGCTATCTGTTCGATAGTTAGCAGAATTGGAACAGAGATAGGCAGTAATTTTAGTTGGTGTTTTGTTTATAAAATACTCTCAAAATATCAGTAATTGTTTAAATATTTCTGAACGTAATATCACCAATTTTGTCTACGGAGTTTATTATAAACAAGTAAGTAACTCAAAAGAAATTATAAATCAAAACCACAAAGTAGGATAGGCCTATACGTAACCTAAGTGAGATAGCGAATAACTGTAAGAACGTGACAAAACGGAAACTGACGCCATAACTTCTAATCAAAAACAAAAGCAAGAGCATGGGAGTATATAGATTGGTTATTTAATGCTCAGACCAGTACTTAAAGGACAGAATGTAAAATTGATAGGCTATAGTATTGTCCTATGAATTTGCTTAAAATGTATACTAATATTAATTATTAAAAAAAAAACACTACAATTTCTTTACAATGACGATAATGAAAGCTATTTTTATCTGTCTATCATATGTTCAAAATCATCACTGATTAATTCCAGCACTCTTAAAACAGTTTCATTTTTACAGTCTAGATCTTGCCATAAATTTTTCGTCATAATCATGTAACAGATCAGATCTATGATTTATTTTCTTTCTTTTCAGCGTTCTCAAAAATGCATTATATAGTAATTCATTATCACTCTGAGAAAAGTCCATGTTTAATGCTGCTGCCATTTTATAATTTTTTCTCTAGATGACAATTTAACTGCGACTAAAATATGGGACAGCTGATTAGAAAGATATTCTCCGGATAATGCACTAATTCGAGTTCGTACAACACATTTCTCGCGTAACCGTGGAATTAATTTTAACAGGACTTTATTCCGTGTTCGTACAACTGGGCCTTAGTGTTCCGCCAGCCAACATCCAGGCGGATAGAAGGCAATTTGTAATTTGCATATTGCCGAGATTACACGTCGAGAAACAAGGCTCAATAAATAGATGAAACTTAAAAATTCGGTACATATATCTGGAAACATTAATATAGATCAACTGTTACTTTCTTAAATTAAAATACATCAATTTTAAATTCCACATTTCATTATAAAGAATGTAGGACCTACGAGGAGGACATTACAATGTTAAGGATGTAAATTGAGAAACTAATATAAAGTAGTTATATAATAAATTCTTTTAAATCTCTAAATTATCTACTGTAAATTTATTCATATAGGCCTATCGTTTATTATGTTACACATAGCCATTATGCATACTACATAGAATTCACTATTACACAATGAGGAAGGCAGTAGTATAATTTTTCTTTATAAGCACAAACCAAACATTCGGACACCTCATAGTCGAAGACTTGCTACAAGAATTCGAAACATGCGACTGTGTTAAGAAATGTAAGCTTATACTCCACAAAATTCCCTCGCTGTGAATGAGTTACTATTGCTCGGCATGGAAAAAAATATGAAACGCAAATAAATAGGTAAAAGAATACTAAATAGTTTCTCCACTGTAAATTATCAGCAACTACACAGAAACTAAGTTTCGGAATATGTATTATAAGACTTTCTTGTGTTAAATTCTATCGTACCTGGTTTACATGTTTCGACCTATTATGGGTCATCCTCAGAACTGGTCGTTGTTGGTCTTGGTGCGTCTTGTGTTGTGTCCTGTGAGGGTGTGTTCGAGTGGTGTAATGTAGAGTCAAAGAGTGTGTGTGTTTTGAAGTTGAGTTGTGTGTTGAGAATTTCGTTGGGGTGTATTTTTGTGTGTCTATATATATTTCATATTGTTCTAGTGTGTTTAGTTTCTGGCTTTTTGGTTGGATGTGTAGTATTTCCATGTCTGTGTTGATGTCTCTGTAAGTGTGGTTAGCATTTGTGATGTGTTCTGCATATGTGGAGGTGTTTTGTAATTTTTTTATGGCTGTGACGTCTTCTTTGTAACGTGTTTGAAATGATCTGCTTGTCTGTCCTATGTAGACTCTTTGACTCTACATTACACCACACGAACACACCCTCACAGGAAACAAAACAAGAGGCGCCAAGACCAACAATGACCAGTTCTGAGGATGACCCATAATAGGTCGAAATATGTAAACCAGGTAAGATAGAATTTAACACAAGAAAGTTTTATAATACATATCCTGAAGAGATACAGTGTTAAAAGTTGTGTAATCAAGATGTAGAAACTAAGTCCTGTTTCTTTTATGAAAATCCATCTGCGTTCCAGAAACATTATGGAAATTGTGGTATAGAAATGAATGAAAAGTTAACTGAATCCCAGTATCCTTGCATCGTTGAATTCATTCTCTGATACTACAAAAAGGTAGCAAGGAATTCATTACAAAGTCTTAAAAACGCTCATTCAAATTAATTATAGTGGATCTGTTGGTATAGTTCAGGCCTGCAGAACTCGGAAGTAGGGGAAATATGACGTCAGCCTCGCTCCACTTCTATTGGGGATGATCGAATTCCGCCGCGAGAATGAATGTTGATGCAGCAGAACGTAACTAGAACGCCGTGACCGCACAGGTAGAAAAGGTGGGGTGGGGTAAGAAAGGGGAGGAAAGCAGTCGCTCTGAGGAGCTACAGTTCTGCAGGTCTGGTATAGATAAAGCTCTCATTCAAAGATATTATTCCTATACGAAACGTGTAAGCCAGAAACACGTCTTCATGGCGTGTTCTCTTCTAATGTAAGATATCCTATGGTTTCCTCAGTAGTCCGTAATAAATTCGTGATCGAATTTTAATCCACGAATGACAAGTATGATACATACATAGGGGAGAGTTGAGTAGTATCGGACATCGGGTAATATCGGACAGTGCGTTTCTTTCATCTACCAACAGCTGTTAGTACCTGAATGACATGGTTACGTTTCTGCATCCGACATCACATAAACGTAACCATGTCATTGAGGTACTATCATCTGGTTGAAGATGAAAGAAACTCACTGTCCGATAATACGCGATGTCCGATACTACCCAACTCTCCCCTACATACATACATACATACACACATACATACATACATACATACATACATATATACATGCATACATACATAAATGTTCTGCCCATGGGCAGGTCTTTCGCTGCAAACTCAGGATTCTCCAATCTTTCCTATTTTCTGCCTTCCTTAGTCTCCGCATATGATCCATATACATATCTTAATGTCGTCTATCATATATATGTCGTCTATCATATATATATGTATATATATACATATATATATGATAGACGACATTAAGATATGTAAATGGATCATATGCAGAGACTAAGGAAGGCAGAAAATAGGAAAGATTGGAGAACCCTGAGTTTGCAGCGAAAGACCTGCCCATGGGCAGAACATTTATGTATGTATGCATGTATGTATGTATGTATGTACGTACGTATATATATATATATATATATTTATTTATTTCACCACCGCGAATAATATTTTAAGATAATTATATAAGGGAATTGAACAAACATTTCACATTCAATAAATTATTATGTGTTTTCTTATGTTTTATTTCAGATGATCAACCAGTCTCTCTCTTTCTTCATGTTTCTTCTCACAATGAAAGACAAAAATGAAGCAAATGCTTAAAGTTCTTGAGTGAAGTAAAAAGAATGCTGTTATAAATTTCACAAGGACTGAAACACTGTTAAGAAACCAGTCATTCAGCACATTCAAAATTATTGTAAATAAAACATCTTAAATCCAGGGAAATTTATTAACAATTTGAATTGAAATTTTAGTTCTCATATTCCTACATCTGAGAGTTCAAATAGTCATATAATTGGGGCTCATATTCTCCACAGATATAAAAACATAAATTGTAATCTAAGCTACTGAATGAGAATAGATAAATAAAAATTGTACCAGTAGGCGATGCTTTCACAAATTGAATACTCTTATTCCCTTCCATGTCATTTATCTACAAGTTCCTTTTCTCTAGAATGAAGAATATCATAGACGACACAATAAAGAATTTTGTACAGAAAACACCAATTATTTAAAATTAAATATTTTAAAGAAAAATATATAAAAAATAATTGGTACTACGCCTCTTACTGAAACGGGTTAAAAGTAATTTTAAGTTATATAGCTCGTAATGAGTATATTTTGTCTTGGTCTGATTGCAGTAGAAAGTAACTTTTGCTTGTAATCGAATTATAATCGTTAATTAGTTCACAGACGGATACACTCAATTCTTCCCCATTTCTGATTGTCTTACATTTCTGCCACATTAAAGACTAAAGTTTAAAGCAGTGGTACGTGAAATCATATGTACTCGTATAACAATAAATTTGCGCTGTCTAAATAACGCATATAGGAAATATGGCGCTATATATTTGTTGTATTCCATACATCACATATTTCATACTTCTATAGCAATGCGACATTGCCGCAGTGACGTCAGACCTCAGCGAAACATGAAACTTTCCCTCTACCTTCCCCTTCCCCCACTCCATGAAAATACCGCGCGTGTACGTGGCGGATTATACTGGATTGCTGTACTTCGGAGCTTCATTAGTGATACAATGTCATTCGCAGAATCATATGAATCGAGAGGATATCACACTTACAAGAAAGGCGGTTCTTTCATTTCTCATGTTTAGGATAAGTTACAAATATTCAGGACGCGAACTTAAATATGTACATTCTTAAAATAGATCACCTGTTATACGAGTTTAAAGAACAAAGATTCAGTAATTTTCAAAGGATGGAGAAAGATTTCAATATTTTTGTCACACCTTTTCATATTTAAATTTAAAATGTTATCCCAGAATTGAAGTTAGAGGCACTGGATTTGCAGAATGATGGCTTCTTGAAAGCAGAATGTGAAGGTATACTGAGGGCTAAAATTTTTAAAAGATGTCCAGTACGTACTACATATCCACTGCTTAGACAGTTTGCTTCAAAAATAATGAGTACCGTCATTTCCCATAACTATGGTTCTGGAACATAACTATTGTCCACGATACAACTATTCAAATTTTGTATTCCATAAAGTAGTACCTCGTTTATCTATATTCTTGCTGTACTGTAGTTTTAATTCAAGTCACTGCAGCTATCTACGAACGGTCTATGTTACTTCTACAATGATCTTTGAAAGGTTGTATCGTGGACCATAGTTGTGTTCCAGGACCATGGTTATGGGAAATGGCGGTAAGTATTCATCAACCTACCAGTGCGAACAGCTGTTTTCTAAAATGAAATTTATAAAGTCCAGGCACAGATCCCGCTTAAGCGATGTTCATCTCCTTGCGCAACTGAAAATAGCATGCACAGATATAAATCCCAATTTCGAAGAAATTGCTTTGAAAAATGATTAATTAAATATCACGTGAATGGACTATTCTAATTGAAGAGTCCACTGCAAGAATGATGGATGTCATTTGGAATACATTTTGCAGGAGAAGCAATTGAAAGTTTGAAATGCTTAGCGCTCAAAGCTTAACTGAGATTTTCCGATCATTACTGAACAATGACTATCAGTGTTAATGCCATATAACTCTCTATGTACATTCTATATGTCTTAAGCTATGCATTGACAGTCTTGGTTCATTTTCGACAAGAAAGTGACATCCATCATTCTTGCAGTAGACTCTTCAATTACATATGGTAGATATGAGTGTAGTGGCGCAACTCTCTGTAAATCCGTCACTGCACTGTAGAGTGCAACCCCTCCCACAGTATGTAGTTGCCATTTAAATCCTGTCTTGTGGGTTGCGTTCATTTTGCCCACCACTGTTCTATAGCAATGCTAATTGTTAGTTGGGAGACCGGAGGGAAGAAGACCTTTGGGGAGGCCGAGACGTTGATGGGAAGATAATATTAAAATGAATTTGAGGGAGGTGGGATATGATGGTGGGGATTGGATTAATCTTGCTCAGGATAGATACCAATGGCGGGCTTGTGTGAGGGCGGCAATGAACCTCCCGGTTCCTTAAATAAACCAGTAAGTAAGTAATAGTAATACTACTATGTTTTATTACAAATCTTTTAACAATGTATATAATTGCAATATATTATGAACTTCGAATTATTAGTGTTATTCAAAAAGTTTAGGTGGCAATAGGCCTATCATAAAAAATGAATAAAAGCATTTTAATTTCTTAGCATAGAATGTACAATCGCAGCTTTTATTTTGGTTTTATATTATTCTGCATCAAGCTGAACATATAAATATTAATTTCTGTACACACATTTTCTCTAGAAGGTAGATTTTACGCATATACTCGTATTATTGTTTTATTTTAGTATGGAGCTTACTTCGGAAATAATAGATGGATTGTGTGTCAATACAGTACCTAATGAATCAATTTATCACACTAATTGTGCTAATCCTCCGAAAAATGTCAGCATTAAATCACATAACGTCACAACAGGTTGCTACACAAATTATGCTTAACTATTTTAATGTAAACGTGGGAAATAAAGTATATTGGATTCATGTTGTCGCATCTGTGCTTACAATGCTAGCGCATTGGTCTTCCATCGAGGAGGCCGGGTTCGATCCCCGGTCAAGTCATGATGGAATCTGTGATAGGAAAAGCAAACGTTGCTGAGGGTTTTTCTCGAGAACTCCCGTTTCTCCCTATCAGCCGACCAACAATTTCCACCTCCCCTCATTTCATCTATCATCCGCAATAGTAAAAGTAGGCTGGGGCGAAATCTTGTACGTAGTATGGGTTTCCGATGCTGATATAGGAAGTGTTTCGGGCTCCGGGCCCCTGGGGCTTAGGCAGGATGGACCACCTATCAGCATCGCATTCACGAATATTACTCAGACCACCTGTCGGACTTGGACAATCGTCGCATATTAGGGCGTACAATGGGCCAAACCGTACCTTAGTGTGCGGATCTGTCTCTGGTCCAGCCTACGTAAAAGCGAAGCCAAGAGTATTCGTGTTAGGTAATTTCTGCGTAATAAATTACAAAATGGTAACTCAACTCATCAATACTTTCCAAAAGATATTTGGTAATTACATAGCTTATGAGTGATTTGAAAGTAAAAGTGGCAATGTTTACCGTAATATGAAAGTATGATATATTGGAAAATGTAACTTTATCTAAATAAAATATTCTAAAGGAATTCATAAATCAGTAAAAATTGTAGTTTCGTGATGTTACTGACGTAATATTTTAAGTAAATACATGATATCGTGGGAAATAGTTAATAATGAAGCTATGTTCACAATGATATATCGTGTCCATGTATTGTGGGTCCCTATCACCACGGCATGGCACGTCTTCAGGTTATGGATAGAGGAGACGGCCTCCAGATATGGAGCTAATATATTGAATAAGCAGTCGTGGATAGCAGAAAAGGGGTGGTCCTCCAGCTTGGGGGCTAACAACCCATCATCGTAAAAAACAGCTTGTTACAAATCCATACAATAAGAGGCTAAGAGGGATGGAGTTACAGGAGAATGGAGAAAGTTACACAACGCAGGACTGCACGCATTGTATTCTTCACCTGACATAATTAGGAACATTAAACCCAGACGTTTGAGATGGGCAGGGCGTGTAGCACGTATAGGCGAATCCAGAAATGCATATAGAGTGTTAGTTGGGAGACCGGAGGGAAAAGACCTTTGGGGAGGCCGGGACGTAGATGGGAGAATAATATTAAAATGCATTTGAGGGAGGTGGGATATGATGATACAGATTGGATTAATCTTTCACATGTGAGGGCGGCAATGAACCTCTGGGTTTCTTAAAAGCCATTTGTAAGTACGTAAGTATGATATATCGTGTAGTAACAACAGAAAGAATTCGAAAACTCCTGTCTCTTTCTTTACAAATATTTACTAGTATGAAAACATGATCAGGCCTGATACAGACAGTATATTTTAATTGCAATTTAATTAAAAATATGAAATATAAGATATTGGAAGTGTTTAGAATATCTAATTTCATGAATATTTAGTAACGTTGTCTCAAAATACAAAAGGAAATGGCCGAAGAGATTTGCAAAAATTATTGAGTTAGATAAGAAAGAACATCTATTGGCAGCGCCAATCACTTTTCCAGTGTTTCACGCGTCTCTTAAGAATGAAACAATTCCCAGAGTATTGATTTACATTCCTTCCGTCTCATAAATTTCTTTCACTTATAGATTATTTTATAAGCATTCTATCGTTCGTTCTTTTACCACGAATTAATGATACTACGTTTCCACAGAAAAGTTTGGTACTGAAAAATAGGTCGAAGTTGAATAGCAGTGGCTTTTAAGAAGTTTCATACATAAGAACAGAAAACAGGTAAACAGTTACAAAATATTACAGTGAGAACATTACTATGGTGTCATAGGCCAGGTCTAAAGTGCTTAAGTTTGTTGCTGTATGTCTTTTTGAGTAAATAAATATAAAATCCTTTTATTGCTTTCCTTTGTAGTGATCTCAAATACTTACTTAGTTCGTACGATCTTCAACAGAAGCTAAAATAATAATTATGGTATTACTTTGATCCTACGTTTAACTTTAATGATTGATAAAGCTCTAAGTCAAAGTTAATTTTCTTATTTGTCTCGGAAAATCCTAAGGTCTACAATGAGGTCACAAAGTGGGTGTACCCCTTATGTATTCCTATTTCACTTACTTTGTCAATGTTTAATATGAATTTCGGTATCTCCATGTTTACATTGGTACCATGCTACCATGGTAACCGTGCAGTTATAAATAAACATGGCTGACCAGAGTCCGTTTACCATCGAACAAAGAAAGATCAGTGACTGCGGTTTGGCTATGAAAGACGTCATACAGGGAACAATTGTGGGATCGGTGAAGATGAAATTTCGTGACCGTTTTGGGGTGGAACCACCAAGGAAAACAACAATGTTGGGGTGGGAAAAACGTGCATTCACCAGTGGCGTAGCGTCAATGTAAGCTAAAAAGCTCAGCTTCCACAGTTAATAATAATTTCATAATAAACCTGCAGTCTATGGACAAAATTATTTATTAATTTTAATAGAATTTATATTTACGCTTTAAATATTGTGATGCGGCAGCTCAGGATGATTTGTGATGCAGCAGTAAACAAGAAGCCTGCACACACCAGCTTCCAAGCAGACTGGTTTCTTACACTCATTCTCCTGTGTAACCCACCCCGCAGATTTTCCATCCCCTTCTAACTAAACTACCCTGGTCGCAAGGCTCTCAGGAAGCTAGCTTTGACATTGAAAATACATAAGTAGTTCCCGAGTTATCCCTTTTCGTCAGTTGTGTTCAGTTGAAGTGTTAGTGTGCATTGTGGCTGATATAATAAATAGTGAGTGAAATAACAATTCCTGACACCAGTTTACTTGAATTTTTTAGAACAATTCTATTATCAAGACTAACTTACGAACAAAAGTGTGATCCAAAAAACAAATGACCGACACCCTAGCTGTCAATGAAGAACACAACCAAGACAGACGCATACTTACGTAATGATACTAATACTGTATCTATTGACTGTTAATATTGTGATTTCTCTAAGTATGACAGGGAGTGAGCTAGTGTTGTACTATACGTGTCTATCTGATGTGTAAACCGTGAAATCATATTTTACTACGTACCATTTGACGTCATGCCTTATTGGTGTTACTTACGAGGTTCCAACCAATCTTCGACTGCTGACTTGACATTGACTATCATTTATTTTAAGACTATATTTTTGTAATACGTTTTCTCATATTGCATGAAAGACAACTTGAATTAGCTTCCCCTGCTCAAAATTTCATGCTACGCCACTGGCATTCACAGCGGGTAGTGTAAAAGACCGTTCCAGAAGTGGAAAGCAGACAACAACGAGGGGAAAATGCCACGCTCTTGAGACATCAGTGTAAAGGTCTCCTCTGAAATCCACTCGGAAAAGATCTGCAGAACTTGGCATTCCTCGTTCGACCGTGATGAAACTAAATTTGATTTAAAGCTCAAGCATTTCCGTCTATTCCGCGTCAATGAGTTATAGGATGCTGATATGGATGCGCGTAAAGCGGCTTCTTAAAACGTTCTCTGGGGTTCATCAATGACATAGTGCGAAATCACTTCTATAACACAATGACACAATTACGAGCAGCTGTGGAAGATGCCTTCAACGAAGTGGATCTTGATTATCAACAGTAATCTCACTACAGGTTTTGATTTATTTAGAGAAAATCAAAACTCGAGTGGGATTTAATTGACTATTACACGATTAGAAGAAAGTATATGAAGATTAGAAGTAACGAAGTACTCCAATACAAAAAATATTAATTGACTTACGAAAATACAACTGTCTTCAAATGTATTATTGTACCATCTCAACATTACAAATATTACGCTAGATGGCAGTAGTGTGTTATAATTAGCTGCTTTCTTGTTATCAGTTGTGCCAACTGTGGAATCTTCATTGAACACTGTGGACGGTTACTAGTCAAGAAGGCTTTGTTGATTCAGTTTCATTTGTATTAATATAGTTGCATTCCACTTTAATTATCCGGATCCCAGTAATCAACGTCACTTGACAGAAGATTTTCAATAAATCTTAATATTAAACAATCTCTGATACGTGACTATCTATAATATCATATAGCAAAAGTTACAACATAACCTAAATAATATAGACAAGTGTTAGAAAAGTTTTAATTAGGGACGATGAAATAAACAAGAAAAGTTTTAATTAAGGACGATGAAATAAAAAATAAACATGAATAATTTTAAAAGGAACAATTATTGAAAGTACAATTTTTAAATTTGAATGTTTTAGTGGTTGGTGATTCAGTTGATGTTATATTGGACGTGTGCGTAAAAGTGTAACTCGTTGATGCACATGGTGTATTCCTCAACTTACTCAGGATTTCCGAATGGTACTCTTCATTTATTTGTAAATAGGGTTTTAGTGATCTTTATAAATTTTGTTCTTGAATGCCAATGCGAGTCTATTTCAAAGTGCTGTGCATCGAGTGGAGTGGTTTGTAAATTTCTGTTTTCTGACGTCCAGATCAGTGGAGGTTGAAATTTTGGCAAACAAAGAAACAAATGCTAGGGTAGTGATAAAAACAAACAAATGCTAGAGAAGCGATATACTTAAACAAATGCTAGGGACGCGATAAAACTGTGCGATAGGCAGCCATGATTGGTTGAAAGACGTCCTTTCGTACCGTTTTATTGGTCAAAAATAGTGTGACGTAGTAAAAGTGCAATAGTCTCTGCAAAACATCTGCAAGACATGGCGTAGAATTGAGCTGTGCTATGAAAATAAAGTTCTTCATACCGATGTCTTGGATCGTTCAACTATCAGGTACATGTCCATATCAACCAATCAATCAATCATTCAGTCAATCAATCAATCAACCGATCAATCAGTCAATAAATCGATCGATCAACAAATCAATCAATCCATCAATCAACCATACGCTTCGTAGAGTCGTAATCAGGGTTGCGCCTTTGCGCGTAAAAAAAGTTACTTACAGTAAAATACGCGTAAATAATTAAGCCCGGACGAGTTATTTCTCTCCCTCCCTCTCTATCTCTCTCGCTCTCTCTCTCTGTCTAACATAATAAATGTGAAATACGTAAAAAAAACCTCCAAGAATTTTTATTTTTAGTTATTCTTTGTTCAGTTTGTAATAAAAATTTACCGTTTGAACTGCCAACAAATCTAACCTATAACTCGATGCTACCAATTAATGTTAACAAATGGAGACCTTGAGAAGATTTTGCAATACATACCAGATGAAGTGAAAGGTTTCTATACAGAATTGTAAACATGGCCTAAGACCAACAAAGATAGTAATGTCATTGGAAGCGAAGACTGAAAAAATAATTTCATTAATGTTCTGACATACAAAATGTCTATTCAGCCATGCTTCCCAACTCTTTGATGATTAGTCATTAACCACATAATATTTGGAAAATTATTACATTTAATGAGATATTATGTTCAAATCATAATATTTTCTTTTAACTGTTATACTATAAAAAGGCCTTTATAATAGACTCCTTTATTTTTAAAACTTCACACGAGACAAAAACTAAAAGTTTCGGGAAATCAATAAAAACTCTTTAGTTTCATTTATTTTATTTTAATTATCAAAATATATTTCACAAGTGAGATTAGTTGCTAAATGTTACGTTTATTCACTATTAGTTGTGTTTTATAAAATATATGAACTCCCCAAAAAATAAAGAAGTTGGGATGTTACAGGATTTTTCCAACAAACAAACTGTAAGTAAGCAAAGCATTGCTATTTTTCTAAGTATTAGAGTGAATGAAAGTAAGTATGAACAAATGTTATAATCTATATAAAAACTTATTTTTTTTTCTGCTGCAACAGACATTTTTAGTTATCAGAACTTAAAAGGAATGAAGTAATTGATGTTTAGATTGTCAGAATCAATAAATGTGTGGATAAACAGTTTTCTACATTACGCATTTTACAAGTAAATTACAAGTAAAATACGTACAGGTAATTTAATCGCCCAACCCTGGTCGTAATACATGAGCAGTACGCCCACTTTGTGACATCTCTGTGTATAAAGGCAACATTCCAATAAGTTACAAAAGCAAACACACTTATAAAAGGATTTCAAATGTTTTATAGTATGGCCTACGCAGATCTATGAATAGAGAACTGCACTCTTAATGTAAAATAAATTGACAGTGGTTATAAGAAAATCCCAAATGTTTTCGTGAAACGCCTATACTTCAAATGAAGCAACAAAATAAAATACGTAGTTTCTTGAAATCTGTAGTATAATTTTATTTTCTTATTCTTAACCAAAATACCCAATATTTTCATAACTATACCCTATACAATTTGAATTTAAACTTTACTTACAGAATATTGTTCATCTTCTACATGTTCAGAACGGTACCTGTAAGAATAATTGGTCAACGTGACAACCTAAGTACCGGTATGTAACATTTGCTACGTTTTCATGGAGTATTCAGATCGATTTCAATACAATTACCGTACTGAATACGACCCCCCCCCCGATTCCTGTTTTCATGCAATTTTCGATAAGTTTTGAAAACAATCAGAATACTGAAGCTGAAGTTTCTAAAGTAATTATGTTGGTTAATATGTCACCGATATGTTATCGTGTTGGTCACTCTGTAGCCCGTAGCTATTAACACTGTTGAGTTTTCTTAATAAAACGCATGAAAACTTAATATTCTGGCTCTTAATGAAGAATTTTGTAATAATGATTTTCAGGAAAATACAAAATATTATAAGATTCAACACGTCTTTTCAACATACGTAATTTTGAACTCGCTGTTTGTAAAACAGCTGACACATCAAACAAGTGACGATCGATCACGCTCTTAGCATACTGAGATCGTTTTGAATACGATAAACATTTTTAAGCATGAATACGATCCGTCAATTCGATCCAACTTTTTAGGTGTATAGACCTTGAGAGTGATCTTATGAATCCCTATTTTCATGAAATTTTCAATACGATAATCGTACACAGATCAATTTGAATACCTCATGAAAACGTAGTAAAAGTGTGAAGTGCGTTTTACATACTGCAGATATTAAACTTCTTAGTTTCCATACATCGACAAAAAAATCATATGTTCCTTATTTTTCTTTTCCACTCCCACCTTTACATGTTCACTATTTTCACTGTTTTCTGATTTATTTCTGTGTATTCATGTTGATATGTCCTCTGATTGAGGTTCTGGCTGATATGTACATCTACATATTATCAGGCAGTACATCTCACTTGACGATATGTGTCAGAGGAAGAACAATTGTTTGTCTGCGTCTGAAGTCTGACTAGTGTAATATGTAGCTAGTCGGCGATGTATGCACTGGATGTTAAATGTTATGTTTTATTTAACGACGCTCGCAACTGCAGAGGTTATATCAGCGTCGCCGAATGTGTCGGAATTTTGTCCCGCAGGAGTTCTTTTACATGCCTGTAAATCTACTGACATGAGCCTGTCGCATTTAAGCACACTTAAATGCCATCGATCTAGCCCGGGATCGAACCCGCATCCTTGAGCATAGAAGGCCAGCGCTTTACCAACTCGCCAACCAGGTCGACTATACAATGGAGGGAGAAAGAAACTAGCCACCCTATCTCATCATCTCCAGGTCTAGTTGTCTCATAAGTAGTGCCTTCTTGGTATCACTTGTGAGTTCAGACCTGTCTTCGGACTGTTGATTAAACAACAACAACATATTGATAGTCTACACGCGTTGGTGAGCTACCATGCTCTGACCATGACCACGTAATATTGACATCATATAACATTCAAAATAATGTAAACATCCTTCCATTTTAAAGAAATCATGAATGCTGTTTATAGCATACATACAGGCAGTTTTGTTATTTTATCGCGTTTGAAGTGAACACATCCTGTGGATGTAATCTAATATGTCGAATGGCATCAAGATTTACTGTAATATACTAGCCTATGGACTATGTTGGAAAGTTACAATATTTTTTGTTTCCTCGGAGTTCACAGAAACACCATTCATGCCTAAATATTACAGTTTTTCTTTTCTTGTACAGTACGTCGAATATGGACGTTTAAAGACGACAATTAAAAATATTTATACTAATAACAATAATAACCAACTAGTCATTTGTAGGAATATCAACATATACAGAGTGTTTCCGGGATAATGTTACTATCATATGTATCATATGTATCATTTTGAGATAAGGATCCTTGGTCCGGAAATGACCGAGTCGAAAGTTATAAGCAAAAATAGTTGTGTAGAAATTAAAAAAAAAATTATTCCTCTGTACACCTTATTTCTGTGCTTTTATCTGTATATCTTACTACTGTATTCATCTGACATTGTCTACTTACAGCAGCGGTGGCGAAACTGCGACTCACGAGCAAATTGTGGCTCGCAATGATAGCTGTGCTTCCTGCCTCCCACAACCCCCACCCACTCACTCACTGGAGTCAAACTCCGTTCCATTTGTATTTGTCTCTGATCTGCGAGTGGCGTATCGTCGCAATGTGTCTCTCGAATACATGTACATCTACAAAAACGAAAGTTTCAAGTAGGATGGGAGGACGATTTTTTTTTTTTTTTTTTTTTTTTTTTTTTTTTTTTTTTTTTTTTTTTTTGCTGCCAATATGAATTAGAATATTAAATGTACGATTTGTTCACAAGTATTACGAGAAAACGGTGGTATAACATAAAACGGCATTATACTACGTGTTACTGATGAAACATTAAAAGGTTGTGTTGTTGTTATTATTATTATTATTATTATTATTATTATTATTATTATTATTATATTATTACTATTATTATTATCTCTGTACATCGATCCTTTTCAGCAGATGTACAAATACTGCGGTTAGATCTTCAATTTAAACTCAAAGATTTACAATGTGATGTTAAATGAAAGCTAAATGTAAGGACTTGACAAATGTTGAACTTTTCAAATCTTTGTCAAAAATAAATATCCGATGCTTCGTTCTTTCGCTTTCTCTTTTGCAGCCATGTTCGCTACAACTTTCGTTTTTGAATACTTATTTTCAACAATGAAAATAGTTAAAACCAAATTTAGATCACGACTGACAACTACGACTGACAGTAAATGGCATCATTCCTGATTTTGAAACTTTGTCGCAGAGACATTCTGAAGACAGTTAATTTTAGGTTGTGATAATGTGTCCTATGTTTCATTCTTCGTTTCTTTCTTCGTTACACGTACTAAACATTAATTTGTAGTCTTATACTGTATAAAATTGTATTTAAGTGCTTGGCGTAAGGAAAATGAAAATCCGTTAATAAGTCAGACAGTTGCTTCACTTCCCCTTCGGGTGTCCGCCTCCCTCCATATGTGCTATGCACGTTGCAGGTTACACAGTGGCTCGGCGCACGATGACGTTTTCGCCACGGCTGACTTAACAGTATTCCGTTCAGTGCGCTATCTGAGGGGTGGGGACAGGAAACTACACTAAAGCAATGGTTGGTACTGATATGCACGTCTGTAGACAGCAGTGTATGTGTACAAGTTGCAGTGTCCAATCGATCAGTCCTAGTGAAATGGAGGAGTACACGAGAGCGGAATATGCAGACGAGATTTTCGAATACGGATGAGCCAAAGGGAACAGTAGACAAGCTCATAGATTGTATCGGGACAAGTACCCACCTAGGAGACATCTGGCCCATACCATCTTTCCACCACTGTTCCAAAGGTTAAGGAAAGGAGGACACATGGTGCCAAATTACAATTCCATTTCCACACAACTATTTTTGCTTATAACTTTCGACTCCGTCATTTGCGGACCATGGTTCCTTATCTCAAATTGATACATGTGCCCTTCCCCATCATCCCTTACAGTTAGTAACACCAGTCCGGAAACACTCTGTGTGTGTATGTGTGTGTGTGTGTGAATAACATAATACATTACAAACAGATTGGAGATATTAACTTCTCAGAAGTAGGCCTACTTCCATTTTCCCAGCCATTCATTACTTTGACCATGGTAATTTCAACAATGTACTTACTTGAATTCTTTCATCAAAGATGCGATCTTGCAAAAATTCAATTCTAGTCACCAGCAATAACAATTACGATTATTTAGGAACGTGAACTCTTATTCATGCCCGGTCACTTCTTTACGTCAAGTTATGTGGTTGAGATCTCTTCGTAGATTTTCCCTCAATCATTTAGAGCAGAATTCTTGGACTACACTCAACGTTGAACTTCGGACTCATTTCACCATCTTAATTACACTTCCCCTCTTTCATCATCTTTTCTTTCCCTATTTCGAGCTTGCAACGACGTAGAGTCGGCTGCGGACCGACATGGAACTTGGAGCCTGTGGTAACATATATGGTCACTAGTTGCTGGTGGTGGTGCTATGTACTGTGGGTTCTGTTCTGGGACTCACGGTACCTCGTGGGGTCTGGAGTTGAGGAACCGCAGTGATGTCTGCGCGGAAAGGCAAATATGGATACTGTAGCCTCTATTGAAGTTCGGAAGCGGCCGCAGGGAAATATGTAGCGCTGGAGGGCTTAGGCAATGCACGCTATTCCATGCTGTAGAGCAGCCGTGGCGAAAATGTGACTCACGAGCACATTGTGGCTCGCAATGATAGCTGTGCATTTCTCTTGCTTCCTACTTTTCCCAACCCCCATCCTCTTACTCACTGGAGTCACACTCCGTTCCATTTGTATTTGTCTCTGACCTGCGAGTGGCGTATCGTCGGAATGTCTTTCTCGAAACCATGTACCTCTACAAAAACTAAAGTTTCAAGTAGGATGGGAGGACGCATTTTTTTTGCTGCCAATATGATGAGAATATTAAATGTATGATTTGTTCACAAGTATTACGAGGAAAACGGTTGTATAACATAAAACGGCATTATAGGCCTACTATATGTTACTCATGATATATTACAAGGTTGTGTTATTATTATTATTATTATTATTATTATCTCTGTACGTCGATTCTTTTTCAGCAGATGTACGAATAATGCGGGTAGATCTTCAATTTAAACTCACAGTTTTACAATGTGATGTTAAATGAAAGCTAGATGTAAGGACTTGAAAAATGTTGAACTTTTCAAATCTTTGCCAAAAAATAAATATCCAAGCTTCGTTCTTTCGCTTGCTCTGTTAAAGCCATGTTCGCTACAACTTACGTTTGTGAAAAATTATTTTCAACAATGAAAAATAGTAAAAACCAAATTTAGATCACGACTGACAGACCAGAAGTTTCAAATGACAACCTTGTGGCATTACAAAAAATATATATATTATTTTACTTGCATAGTCTTTATTAATCATGTATAAGAGGAGAAGCAATTTTACTAGGATCACAAATAAAATACTAACAAAATCTATTAGTCCCTCTTGAGGGCAGGAGCACGAGCTGCGGACTTCTATCTTCATTCCTTTTCTTTTCATTCCATTCCCCTTCCAAGTCCATTCCCATTCCCCTTTCCATTCCTTACCCATTCCAATTCCATTCTCCTCACTTCCCCTCCTCGATACCTTTACCATTCTCTTCCCTTCCCCTCCCCACCACCATTCCTTTCTTTCCCCTTCCCCTCCCGTTCCTCCCCGACACACATTAAAGAAACTCACGAAGCTTGTACAATTATTGTAAGGTGAAAATAAATATCGTACTAAAATCTGATGCAAATTATTTCACATACTATTATACTATGTGTGTTTTAGATAGTTATTTGACGATGCTGTATCACTTATTGGCTTAATTAACGTCTTTTCAAATAGGGATAGCGAGATGGTATTTGGCGAGATGAGACTGAACATTCGCTATAGCTATATTACCTGACATTCGCCTTACGGCCAAGCCGGGAATAGAATCCACGCCTCAACGCAGCTTCTGATCAGCAGACAACCGCGCTACCGCTTCAGCTACGCCGGTGGATGTGTGGGTAAATTTGCAACCTAAAGCTACAAGTATGTGTGGGTAAATTTGCAACTGAAACCTACAAGTTATAACTAAGGGGACACTTAGGGCTACGTGATTTTTAGAACTTTTACAATTTTCATTCAAAATTAATGACTTTTAAACAACATAAACATGCCTACAATACTATCATCTGTACAAAACTTGGTGTCATTAGGGCTAATAGTTTTGAAGTTATATTTTTTTAACATACATTTCATATTGACGTCACCGAAAAGGCTTCTTGCGACAAAGTCTTCAAAATTGTTACTTCAAATTGCTCAAAAGCTTGAACATATTAATGGGAATATAAAAGACTGAATGGCGAGTCACAATAACTTTTTAAGGGGAGTTGGTCATAATCGCATGCAACATAATGGTAAAAGTAGCCTATCTTCAAGCAGTTCATAAATATAATACTATTTATCAGAGATCTTTCATTTTTGTTAGCTATGTGTGTATACATATTACGCTATAAAATGAAAAGAATGGTTACTCTAGAGTAAATCTCTATCCTTAAATTATTTTTTTAATTAAGCACATTTCTTTTTATAAATCCACCACATGTCTGTGATTAGGTACACTCTATTCACTTATTACAGGACATATTGAATTGAAAATTTGACCACTTACTGCTAATAGATAGTAAAACATACCCTACTAAAATTATTCATGTATCTGTAACATTATGGGCATAGGGCTTATAGCAATCATCACCGTCAGTAAAATAAAAAAAATGACGAAGATTAGTATAAGCCCTATGCCCATAATATTACAGATATTTTAATAATTTTAGTAGGGTATGTTTCAGTATCTACTAGCAGTAAGTGGCCAAAAATTTTAATTCAATGTGTGCTAAGATAAGTGAATTGAGTGTACCTAATCACAGGTATGTAGTGAATTTATATAAAAAAATATGTTTAAATTAAAAAAATTAATTTAAGGGTAAGATTTAAACTAGATTAACTATTCCTCTTTCATTTTAAAGCTTAATGTGTATACATATGTCATGAAAAAAATGAAAGAGCTGTGATAAATAGTATTACATTTATGACTGCTTCAAGATAAGCTATTTTTACCATTACTTTGCATGCGATAACGTCCAATTCCCCTTAAGTGGATTTTCTTAATTTTTCATTATTATTTCACAATAGTGTCCCCTTAAAGTAAGATGCTTTATATATAAAACTCATAAAATAAAACTTAAAAAATGTGACCAAGTGACCATTTCCCATTTGGACGATACTTCATTATTGCCTTAGGGATCCTGGATGAAACCATTCTTGAGAAATGTTCCTTCCATTTAATTGATATCTAGATATATAGTCCAGTATTGATGACACAATAAGTACTTGAAGGATATCTTCATTTTTCTTTCGATCCCATTTAGTGTAGCCAGCTGTTCGGAGCATGAATCTCATCTCGCAAGCTGTTAGTCTGCTTTCATCTTTTGTCTTTATAGTCCACGTTTCACTCCCATAACATTAGACTGGTCGAGCTATTATTTGATATAGACGAGTACGAGTTGATTTTTGTACTAATGAAGGTTTTAAAACTCTATTAATGATGCCCATTGATGTTTTGAATTTTATAATTTTCTCTGATAAATCTAAATTTTCAACATAAGAAAGGTTATATCAAAAATAATTTAACTCATTATCTCTTTCCAAAATTGTGTTATTTAAATAAATTTTGCTTGGTATTGGGTATTTACCACAAAAGACCATTATTTTTGTTTTGTTAATGGATATTTCCATTGAATATTTTTGAGCTATTAAATTTAAAATATGTACTGACCATTGCAAATCATCTTCTGATGTTGCTAGTAAAACGAGATCATCTGAAAACATAATTACATCTAATTTTAAATTTCTGTTAATAATGATATATCAGTATTTTGTTTCTCTAAAATATTTCACAATGGCATTCATATAAACATTAAAATGCAAAGAAGGGAGCCCACAACTTGATGTTAAAATATAATTTCCGCAAATATACTGGGTACAGGAAAACTTTACGGGAACAGAACACCGAAAATCTGCACCATTCACTGTAAAACGGGTATGAATTCAATGTGACTGAGAAATAGTACAATTTTATAACTGGAGAAAATTCTAATCTACTGTACTAATGTATTAACTGGTTAACATATTCTGTAAAATGTGTCATTGAAGTAAAGATATGTTCCAGATAATATGTGTCATCTGTTATATAAAATTTCGGGACGAAAATACTACCCCGTATTGCAAAATCAATAAAATATTGTAATATTAAGCCACATTATTAACATACACTTGCGAGCAGAAAAGGGATAAGAAATAGAAAGGAATACAAAATTCGTAAATATTTATATTGAAAGTAAGTGTGAAGTCGGTAACATGTAATAACTTCAATAAAACACTAAAAAGAAAATGTAACTGTATATTATTAAATAAAAATCACTAGAGAGCACAATATACACTACAACATTAAAATGTTAACAAATTTATGACCTTTTTTAGACAACAAATCAACAAGGAGACCTTATAGAAATTTTAAGAATCTCTAATGACGAACGAAGTTGTATTGAAGTCATAGCTAATGCAAAGATCTTAATTTTATTCCAAAAGTTCCGCCTTTGGTTAACACGCATTTGCTATCCAGGGTTGAATGTTTCATCGCACCCCACCATGCAATAAATATTTACAGGAGATAGAAAAGGACACTCAACGCATAGAATGAGCATGAAAACATATGTTGTGCGCAACTCCGAACTAGAATAGTGGCGCAGGTTGGACAGCGAAATCTGTACAAATGCTGGAAGAAATTCATTAACTTATTTTCAGTGTGCAGAGTTGACTAGCTTTGGAAACTATGGCTTCCAATAGCAAATCAGAATACCAGGAAATAACTGATACGAGATTTCGCTACGTGTTTCTGCTTTTCGAGATAGCTGGATTACCTTTAAACATAGTAAAATTTACAATACTCCGAGCACTGTTTAACTTTACGGTTATATCTTGTACTTCTTTATTATATATCACAACGGCTATTGAAATTATTGTGAGCAAAAATGACTTAAAAGAGTTTATGAAGATAATGAGAGATTTTGTTTTCATGATAATGCATGTTTGGCAGGACCTATATATCAGGTATACTATATAAATTTATACGCTACAGATTATAATATATATGAAATGTTTGTTGAGGAAGTCAATTTAAATATTGTAGCGTTATATATTTAATTCAAGTATTTAAATTAATACCATTTAAGTAATTACTTAGCTATGAGTTAAGCTTATCAATCACGAAATAGTACTTTGTTTGTAGGAGAGATAATTTATTATTCTTTATTCGGTTACTACATTAAGTCTGTAAAACTATGATAAATTGCATTGAGATAATAGATAAAAAGATCTAATATAAACTTTCGGCTTTTCTCCAGGTACAAAATGAGAGACATACGTCAACTAGTTCGTATGACAGAAATGTTCACGTACGAGGATCTACCAACGACGAACCCTGAAACAGGATCCGTAACTATTGCTGGCCTCATACCACGCTTACAAAATTTTGCGAAGAAATTTTCTATTGGTGCTCTAACAGCGTTTATAATACAAGGAATAATCCGATTCTTCACATCTCGCGCACTATTGTTTCACGTGTGGTTTCTTTTCGACACCTCAGTCAGCCCTACATATGAGATTTTGATGCTCAGCCAGGTAAGAATTCAGACACATTTCTTAATTCTTCTATATTATTAATAGCAAATCTCAGATTTTGCAATATTATTTTATTATAAAAATTTGTAAAAATCTATATCTCACATTGAGAAAAATTCCTTCAAAAATTTATATAATTATATAAATGTACAAAATTAATTTTATTTCATATATAGTTTTGTTATTGTTTGTATGACAATAACTCCGTTGTTAGAAAAAGCATAATTTTTTTAATTTAAAAAGTTCTCTCTGCCATATATTTAAAACAAATTTTAATACAATGATCCAAAGAAATAATTCGAAATCTTAAAAATTACATACTGTGATTTGTCATTATTTTATTTAAAACCCCAATAGAATACCAAAGATCTAAACTTTAATATTTCCCTTTGTAAGTTAAAAAGTGATAAACCAGTGTCCTTTTTTCCTTTGATATGTCATCAATTATTCAATAATGAACTTAAAATATTTAATTTACAATGAAAAATTAGTAATATATTGATGAAAAAAAAAAGTACGATTTATATTTTAAAAATAAGACAAATACATTTTTATAGTAACAACAGTAAATATTTATTTATTCTATTCATTAATGATTTATTATTATTAATCTTTTACTAACATCGATTAGCCAATTATAGTTTAGCGTTTAGAACAATGTTGATTGTAGTAATGCGATAATGTTTTCGATAATGATGATAATGGAGGTAATAATAATAATAGACTAATAATAATAATAATAATAATAATAATAATAGTTTTACTTTCCCTGGCAGAGTCAAGGGCATCTCGCCTTCTCTTCCACTCGACCAGGATCAAAACACATACAGAAAAATACATACCGGTATACAAGTATTAACTCAAAATAATAATAATAATAATAATAATAATAATAATAATAATAGTAATAATAATAAATAAATAAAATGAAATAAAAATGACAGATTGAATACAAATGAATATAACCACAAACAAGAAAATATATTCTGGTATACAAGTATTAACTTAAAATGCCATAAAAATGACAAATCTAAAAGAAGTGGTGAACTATTTAACTGTTTACTGGAAAATAATGATTTGGAAACTTACAGATAATCCGTTAAAGATGCTGTTAAGAAGAAACGTGTTAATTTTGCTTACTTGTAATCTAATTCTGAGTAAATTTCAGTCACAAAAAATAGTGGCTAGAGAGAAATTTATTTTATATGAACAAAATATGGAAAAAGCTTCCATAAGTGGCTTGTCATCTAATGCTGAATATGCTTTCGGTGTTGTTAGATTCAGTAGATAATAAGCAGTTTCACAAAGAAAACGCGAAAGAGACGTGGACGACCTACACTCAATAAAGTTCTTTCTTTATCTAGACCCCGCGCCAGCGTCAGGAACTTAATCTGAAGCTTACAGCAGTACTGAGAACTAAATATTATTCCAGACACATTTAACACCGCATTAAATTAAAGGAAAAATGAGTAGTGACAAACTGTTCATTATTAGTGTACGTCATATCATCATCGTCGTTACTTTATAGTTGTAAAATTTTCCTAGCAATTTATAATAAACAATCTTGTCATAATTCAAAACACTGAAATAATACAGTACCTTCCTCCTTGGAAGGGTCACATTATTTTAACTCTTCAATGCTTATGCAAGCTGCGATAATTAGCACATACAATTTATAATAAAAAGAACTATTCCATAATTGAAAACACTGACATGATAAATGTGTGGTACACCCCTTAAAATTAATGTTTGATTACAATCGCACTCTCCTTGGAAGGACCACATTATTTTATCTCTTCAATGTTCATGCAACGCTGCGATAAATAGCACATAGCTGCGAGGGATGGCACGCGCCTCACTGCGACTGTGGAGCTAAAATCATTACTATGAATATAGAGAATATATAGGAATTCAGACACGTGTGTCTACTTTTAATGTGTTATACATTTTGTTTTGATAAACTTGGTAAAATCTGAGGCATCCACTACTTTTTGTATGGAAAGAAAATGTAGTGATTTATTTATTTTATTGCTACTAAGTTTGAAATGAATACAAGTTAATACAATGAAAGATAAACTATCCCACTCCTGAATGAGTAAGACTCGTGCTCAGGAGGGGATTCCAATACAAACAAAAATAAAATGAAAATTAAGAGTGAATACAGATTAAAAAGTGTTTAATGTGTTTAAACCCAAACTATAAATCCAATATTTTTTTTATTTATTTTTTTATTAATTTGGAGAGGATTCGTGGTTAAAATAATATTGGAATAAAATTTGTTTCATAATTTGGGACCTTGAATCATGATATTAAAAAAAGCTGCATTGGTTTTACATTTGGGTTCAGACAAACGCAGAGAATTCATAGTTTTAATTCAATATTTATGTATGTACCTTTCAAAGTTATTAAGATATCTGTGAAAATATTTTAATAAAATAAAATAATAAATTTGTTTAATATTGAAAACTTTGAAATGTTTAAACAACAATTCAGTTGGGTAATATTTCTGCTTTTTTAAACAAATTTTTAATACTTTTTCTATAGTAAAATTAACGGATATAAGTTGGATTTATAAGTTCCACCCCAACTTATAATACCATAAATAAAATAGATTGAAATAATGCTAAATAAATTATACATTAACAGTTAATTAACAAAATATTTCTTAGAAAAACAAAGTAATATAATGCTTTACGTAATTTGTTATAAATATAATGAATATGTTTATTCCATTTGAAATGATTATCAATAATTATACCTAAGTGCTTAACCTCATTAACTTCATTAATAACTGAACAATTTCAATTTATATCGGAACAATCGAAATTATGCATTTAATTTTTAGTATAAATGAAATTGGTTTATTACCTTTATTATTTAAAGAAAATGGGATAGCTATTGTTTTATCTTTATTAATTACAAGTGAATTTAAATCGAACCATTATTGATTAATTTTAAGCCGCAATTTTCATTATAATAAGCATCAGTCCAAGTTTTTCCACTAAAAAGTAAAACAATATCATGAGCATACGAATATAAATCACCTTCATATTCTTTAAGGTCTGTAATAAAAAGGTCATTAATATATATTAAAAATAAAATCGGTCCGAGGACTGTTCCTTGATTGTAGTGAATTTATATACTTGATTAACATAAAGGAAACCATATATTGTTTTTATTGAAATATTACTGTCGCGTGTGAAGTTATTAGTGCAACTGATATAAAAATTATAATGTACTGATTTCTTTCATGTATTTTACCTATATATTTCGTAGATGCAGTGTTGAGAACAGTGTTGTAGATTATAGAATTACTTTATCTCTGATTGAGAGTTAATATTAAGCTAAAAATTGAATTCGAATCATGTCGATATGGGTAAAGAAAATGCTTAACATTAGTACAAATAGTTATTTTAATGTTTCTGCATCATTTTATTTGTAGAATATAATTTTGCGCGGCCAGATAGCGTAAAGGACCACTGTGCGATGCCTCGCTAAAATATATATGAATTTATTTATTCTAGATCGTCGGATTTATCCGATTGATGGGCCTCACATTTGGTCCACCGTATCTCTATGCGACGTTCGGATGTATTGCCTGCACGCAGCTGGAGAAAATGAAAATTCTACTCTCAGAAATCAAGCAGACACACACGACTTCGGTTACGAAAGAAGGACTTCAAGCCCGAAGCGAGATCCAGCAACAACTCAACAGCTACATTAGGCTCCATCAAGATATAATAAAGTGAAGAACAGTTCTTGTGCATCATTGTGATACAAATATTTATTTAAAAGTGATGGTGTTATCTAATAACGTTTCGGTGTCATATTTCAGGTACCTGAGATTACTGGAAGACACTATGAATGTAATAATTTGCGGTACACTTTTATGTCTGCTTATTGGTCTCTGCGCAGCTGCATTTTCTGGATTTGTAGTAAGTATAAAAGTTCCTAATTTTATTGTTATATTTATATTGGTACGGATACTTTATGTGAATACATCTAAAATCAGTAAAATGTTGTTAATATTTAAACTGCAGTTGCACAAAAATATGTATACATAATTTGATGAAATTATACAGCGATATAACGGATCGTATACGCATATTTTAAGATCTGAAATATATCATTCAGGTTCATACTTTTTTCTTTATATAATATTACAGACTATATGAAACAATATTATTAAATTTGATAGAGTTCCGTAGAGTCTGTGTGTATGTATATTGTATGAAACGACAGATCTGTTCCATTGCGATCTCAAAATCAGTATGTTGCTAAAAATGTATGTATCTTGAGTTACTGGTACTTCAAAATCTCTATAAGCTTGAAGGAAAAATCACCCATTCATTAATTATTAGTGTGAATATAATCAGCATCATAATTATTTTTTTGTAGGAACCTCATCAAATGCAGTTTTATTAACTTCCGATCATATCTCATTTTAAGGTTTTGGGATGTAATTTCTTACACTACTAGAGTTGTAATAACTGACTAAAAGAAACGGTAACTTCTTACACTACTAAAGATGTATGTATTTATTTACACTGCAAGTGGGCAAACACACGGTGGCAGTGGTACAAATAAATTATAAACAGTACACAAAAAATACAATACACAATACAATTATACAATAACAATACAATACTGTAATAACTGTTATAGTTGTAATAACTGTCTACAAGAAACCGTAACTTCTTACACTACTAAAGTTGTAATAACTGTCTAAAAGAAACGGTAAATTCTTACACTACTAGAGTTGTAATAACTGTCTAAAATAAACGGTAACGTGGTTATCTTAATAACACAAACTGTGTTTCATATTACCACGTTCTTACTACGTATAATGATCATTGGTTTCATTTGTTTAGTTTTCTGTATACGTTAAATATCCACCATTAGCCTAGGTACTTTTCATCTTTTTCCTTCGTAATATTCTACTGTATATTATGGAACACAATTATCTGTCAGTACAGCATGTTTTTGTTCCTCATTATGTCAGGCTTATTGGAAGACATAGGACTATCTCTCTTTGTATTCATTTAATGTTTCAGAATTACAGTTGCTTTCCATCTTCATATGTTAAAGTTTGTGTTGGTTTGTGTTCATATAATTTATGTTTCCTCGTTCATTCCAATAAACTAGGAATGATTTTAACGGATCCGCCAGTATATTCTGTCATGATGTTTAGTATCTTACGCTTGCTATTAGTGATATAATATATTCGATATTAAATGTTTTATTATTAGGTCTAAATCTTCGATAATAGTACACAAGCTATCTTTTTATGTACTTATGTATGTAAATAATTTTTTGGCGTTTTGTAAGCAATCAAGAGAAAATATATATTTTACATCATCTGGTACAATTATAAGTACAGTCTCTAAATTACAACTGCCATAGATTTTCCATTTTCATTAACTATAAAATGATTTTCTTTCCAATTTACTGTCACTACTTCTACAATTATCATATTAATGCTCATCTTATTCACGTTTTGAGAACCTTTCAAATTTTTAAAACTGATGAAACTTATTTCACTAATTAAAAGTACTAATAATAATAAAAATATATTATTATTATTATTATTATTATTATTATTATTATTATTATTATTATTATTACTGCTACCAATAACACTACCCCCACTATTATTACAGCACTTATTGATAGACGCCAATCATATAAATTTTTGAAAATAATATTTGTCAAATTATAAAATAGTCTACGTTATACTCTGGTTCTATAAAACATGCATCATTAAATCAAAGAAATCCACTTCTTAATCTTTGACTACGTTACTTAGAAATATGTAGACAGATGGCAAGCTTAAATATTTTTCAAAATTTGTATGGAAATTTGCACTTTGTTTTCAGAGCTGGGGAGATTACCCGGATATGTCTCGAGCACTGCTTAACTACATGCTCCTGATTGTTTTCACGCTTAGCTATTGCAGCATTGGAACACTCGTGTCAGAGAAGGTATGATATAAACGTTGTTATTCAGAATCACAATTTTGCTGTGTTAATTTTCAATATATTATGACCACAATTATTAATTTTTGTGAATCCATTAAAATATTTACATTATTATTATTATTATTATTATTATTATTATTATTATTATTATTATTATTATTATGCATTTTTTTGAAACATTAAATAATTAAATGAAGAGTACAAGAAAAACTATCAAAGTCAATATTCTTTTAAGGGTGATGTCATCGTCTAATTCAGTATATTACTGAAAATTTATTGCTGCTCCTAATGAAAAAGTACGAAAGGATGACTTTATCCATGTTGGCAATTCTCCTTCACCAGATTTGATAAGAAAAACATTAAAGTTTGCAGTAATATACTGAATTAGATGATGACATCATCCTTATGAGCATTGTGATTTTGATTGTTTTTTGCCACTCTACTCTCCAATTTAAATATTTACAATAATTATTATTTCGATTGCTTTCTAGAAATTACTTGCTTCTGATTCAACTTTTTCCCTTGTCTAAATACCTATGCACAAAAATTAAAGACAAATTAACAATTTTGATTCATGTTTAATATTCAACACTAATTTACAGAAAAATATGCATGTTGAAAATAATATAGGTTAGTTGTCAAAATAGCTAACATAGTTATTGATAATAACAAATATGGCACAATCACTTTCGTTAATTTTCCTCTGACTTAAATAACAGTTTAATTTACCGGAAGCAATTTTTTTTAGAGAAATATGTAACATTTGTTCTGGAAACAATTTAATGCGGTTTTCATCATACCATAGTGTCTCGCTGGAGAAATTTCATGCCAACATTATTTGTGACAGCATTAAAAATATTTAAATCGTCACTGAGTTAACAAACAGTAAGACATTATTCCTATACAGACACCAGAGTGCTGCATTGGAGTTAAATCTCTCGCTTGAACTCGGTCGAGTGTCGCACCCTCGAATGAGATAAGATCGGTCGTGATACGCTCGTAATAAATAGAAGCACAGTACAAGGTCATCTCACCGACATGTCTTATCTTGTATGAAAGGCGACGGATAAGATACACATATGTTTTGCTCACACGCTAAAAATAAGGCTTTATTTTCTGCGTTTATGACAAACGTTTAATGGAACAGTCTAATGGAACGTACCGAAACAGTAACTTGAAGTTATAAATAAAATAGTATGAAAAACTTCGATATACAGTTATTATTGCTATTTAATAATCATTCAATATTTGATTTACCACATATATAATATGACAGGTCCATACATAGTGTTCCGCCTATATACTGCGACAATGTAGAAAAGTTTTACAAAATATTATTGTATAGCAGTAGATTAATAACAATATTAGTACAGAGATAACGTCACAGAAAATATAATAAAACGAATAATCATGCTGCACAACTGTTACAGACGTAAAGATTGGTACACTAATAATTATTGGAGATTATTATTATTATTATTATTATTATTATTATTATTATTATTATTATTACTAGAAAACTTGACACGGTTCTTGCATTATCGTGATTGTGTTCTCCGTTTATAATAATTATATTTACATCCAATAACATCTATCAGATGTGGTAAAAACAAAATCACTCCTGTATGAAAAAAAAAAGCATTTACATACAACATTTATATTACATTTTAAAGCAAGTTTTGTAGTTGTACTATGCAGAGGTTAGTTAAACACTGCAAAGTTTTGAAATGATAAACATCTTTGCTGTTACTACACAGTTCATCACTGTAACAAGAACGAATGTCTAACGCTCGGCTTATACCGTTCGAGGATTTATCGCTCGCGACAATTTTACCCATCATGCATGTGCGCTACCTATCGGATTATGCTATGAACTACTTGGCGCTCGAGCGAAAACGACCTATGCAGACCTCTGACAGACACCGTCTATGAAAATTATGAAGAGAAAAAAATTCCTAAGTTTCATCAGTAACATTCCACAATATTAATTGAGATGGATATGTTACTGAACAGTTTACTTTGGATTGTTTATCACTTAATATTATATTATAAAAAGCAGTTTATAATGTTATACTTTATTGCTTGAATCAATGTTTAGAAAAAGAGTGAAGCACTTTCAAGCTTCCAGGATAATTGTGAACACCATAGGTAGGAAGTTCGTACCAAAACAGTAGATTTCAGTTCAGTACAGCGAGGAGTATAGATGTCATCCGTGCTTCGCCCTGCTCCCGCTTGGTAAAGACGATACACAGTATGTTCACATAAACAACCCAAAGTGTTATTAAATAAATAGTATTGATTTTTTTCCCTGATTATTCTTCGTTAAATGTAGACGTCTCCTGCTGCTATGCATTCGGTTGCGTTACAGTCCAAGTTCTACATCGGAATTACGATACGAACTTCCTAGCTGTCATTACAATAGAAATTAAACATTTTCTTGAAAACAATATGGGCTTAATATTATGTGCCACATACGAGATACACTATTAGATTCACAAAGTAGTTCTTCACCTGATGATATTAAGATATACTGTACCATATTTCGGATTTGCTCCAGTAACGTCTTGTGACGTAAAACGAATATTTTCAGAGTACAAATATTGTTTTTTTTTTTGTGATGAACATAAAAGGAGTATTTCTTTTGACTATTACACTCTTACTAAGTCATACTACTTTTGACAAATAAAACGGTACGAAAGGACGTTTTTCAATCAATCACGAATGCTTATCACACAATTTTATCGCTTTCCTAGCATGTCGTGTTTAATTTTATCGCTTCCCTAGCATTTGTTTGTTTTTATCACTACCCTAGCATTTGTTTATTTATTTGCCAACATTTCAAACTGCAAATTATTTACGGTACTATAAAACATGCTTTGCGATCGTCATTTGTTTACAGCATAGACAATCAACTGAAAAGGCGGTTCCGTTCGAACGTTTTGGTGAAGCTAACATTAGTGAAATAGAATTTCTGTAAGTAAATCAATATTTTATTGTATTAGAGTACTTTATTTCTTCTAATCGTGTAATAGTCAATTAAATCCCACTCGAGTTTTGATTTTCTCTAGATAAATCAAAACCTCTAGTGAGATTACTGTTGATAAAATGGAAATATTCGTTGTTATTTGTTATAATGAGCCCAGAATCATAACTGTATACTTTGTCTGTTATTTTTATAATATGTATGGGTAAATTATATTAGTTTGGAATTTGCGAAGTTTATGATTACAAATTATTGTTCATTTTTATATTATTCGTTTATTATTTTCTTGTTCTAAGGCTATGGACGATTGGAGCACATGTTTGGTTACCACCCGGCTGTATATATTTGTCGTTCTAGTTCAGTGACATTGAAAAATGCGCTATTACTTTTCATTCGGTAGAGATATAGTCCAAGCTTGCACAACTTATCACTTTTGGTACCAACTTCCTAGCTCTGGCCATCACAAACAGACTTTTGTTTATTCCACCGTGTCCTGAAACTAAACATCTCCACTACATTTCGTAACTGAGGTACATGCAAGTTCCACCATATGTGGGATGAATGGCCAGACGAATATGTATGGCCAGAGAGTCCCCTATTGCTTTTGAGTTAATTACATCTGACTATTAAGCCTTACTAACAACTGAGATAACTGTAGAAAATATTTTCCCAGGCATTTCTAATATCGTCTTCGGTTGTTTAGCCTCTACAATAATAAGAAAATTAAATTCCAGATTCGCGAATTCGAAACCGGCCGTGTGCAATGGATTTTAAATCAGTGCAACTATAGCATGGCTCCCTCCGGAAAAGAAGTAAAGTTGTTGGCACTGTGTCACATATTTACAACATGTAAAATAACCCTGACCTACATAAAAGGCTGTAGCCAGAATTTGTCTTTCATTTCTCACCACGTTAAGGCGGTAGGTACAGCTTAACGCACTGAAAAATTGCCCATATTCAAATTTTTTTCTTCATCCACATGACTTATACAGAACTGCAAATTAATACACTGAAAAACCTACCATTTTCTAATAAATTAAGATTTTCTCAATTTTAGAATGCAAATAAATGAAATGGCAGCTTCTTGTTATGTCGGAATCGAGCGTTTCCTTCTTAACTCATCCAGTTTTTAACAGTTCCATGTTTTCTTTGTTTTTTTTTTTTTTTTGAAGAATATATCTATAAAACTGACCACCATCAGGTTTCTAATTAAATGGGTGAAATTTTTAGTTTATATGTTAATTTATGTAACAGACTTTCAAGCTATTTTAGACCATAAATTATTTTCTATAGAAAACCTTTAACTGAGGGGCATGATTATCGTCAATTTTGTAGATTATATATGTCTTAATATGCACAAAATATTACACAATTCTGTTCATTAGTTTCAGAGTAAAGAGGAAAACGGATTTGGAAAATGTACTTTCCGGAAAACGAGGGTGTTGTTCTTCACTGATCGCTGCACAAGCATAGTTCAGAGTCTTCCATTTAAATTCATAACTTTAAAACTAATGCAGATACTGAAATAAACTTTGCACACAAATTAACTTAAATATTTAGTACACATTTTTAAAAATATTTTGAAAAAAAAAAAAGAGAAGAATTTTTGAAGGTGTTAAGCTGTACCTACCCCCTTAAATTTCGACGTTGTATAATTTCTGTATTTTATATCATAAATGAAGGGTTCAGAGCCATAGTGGGCCAAGCGCCATTTATTAAAAACTGAGAATGCAAGGATTAAATTTAAGTGAACGCCATAGTTTAATGAAGATTGACATATCGTTTAGTTTTAATGTGTATACTTTATATAACTTTCTATATGTTTCCATTGAATTATGGTAATAACTTCACTTTAACCCTTGTTTTCTACGGTTTTAGTAAATGGCGCTTGGCCCACTATGGCTCTGAACCCTTCAAATACGCCATCACTACCACTACTACAACATTATGATGTGTACAATTTTTAACACTACACCTGAGAGGAATGAGTTTGAGACTCGCATGATCTTCCACATAATATCTCAAAATAATATGCCGAGAATGGTAAAATGTCAGAAAACCTGACGTTTTGATGCAACGAAATACCATTTGTATTATTTGCCGCTATGGTTAAGAGAATAAGCCGTGGACTTTCCAACAAGTACTCCTTGGTTCCCTGCATAGGCTGAGATTTTTTGTTATTTCACGGGATTGGGTTAGGTATTGGCCCAAAAATAATGTAAATTATCCAGATGATGATGTAACGCCTGAATATGAAGAAAAATACATTTTTCATTAGCACGATTTCTCTAGATGCAAGTTTCCTATACATTATAGCAGCCGTGTCGAAAATGTGACTCACGAGCACATTGTGGCTCGCAATGATAACTATGCGCTTCCTACCTTCCACAACCCCCACCCTCTCACTCACTGGAGTCAAACTCCGTTCCATTTGTATTTGTCTCTGACCTGCTTGTGGCGTATCGTCGCAATGACTCCCTCGAAACCGTGAACCTCTACAAAAACGAAAGTTTTAAGTAGGATGGGAGGACGCATTTTTTTGCTGCCAATGTGAGGAGAATATTAAATGTATTATTTGTTCACAAGTATTACGAGGAAAACGGTTGTATAACATAAAACGGCATTATACTGCATGTTACTGATGAAACATTAAAAGGTTAATTATTATTATTATTATTATTATTATTATTATTATTATTATTATTAATATTATCATCATAATCTCTGTACGTCGATCATTTTTCAGCAGATATACGAATAATGCGGTTAGATCTTCAATTTAAATTCACAGATTTACAATGTCATGTTAAATGAAAGCTAGATGTAAGGACTTGACAGATGTTGAACTTTTCAAATCTTTGCCAAATAAATAAATAAATATCCGAAGCTTCGTTCTTTCGCTTGCTCTTTTGAAGCCATGTTCGCTACAACTTACGTTTGTGAAAAATTATTTTCAACAATGAAAATAGTAAAAACCAAATTCAGATCACGACTGACAGACAAATACCTTCATGAACAACTATGACTGGCAGTAAGTGACATAATTCCTGATTTTGAAATTCTGTCGCAGACATTCTGAAGACAGTTAATTTCAGATTGTGATAATTTGTCCTATGTTTAATTGTTTATTTCTTTCTTTGTTACACGTATTAAACATTAGTTTGTAGCCTTGTACTGTATAAATTATATTTAAGTGCTTGACGTAAGGAAAATTATATTCGTTAATAAGTCAGATAGTTGCTTCACTTCCCCTTCGGGTGTCCGCCCCCTCCCTCCATAGGTGTTATGCACGTTGCAGGTTACACAGCGGCTCGGCGCACGATCGCATTTTCGCCACGGCTGCATTACAGGAACATAGGACTACATAGCTGTTATGTATAAACTTTCTTTTTTAAATCTGTATATAAGTTTTTTTTTTTTTCAGTTCGAGAGCGTAAGGGACGCAGCTTGGGAATCTGACTGGGTAGGAGCACCCGTCTCTTACCAACGATGTATCCTGTTCATGATCGCTAAATCCGATCAGGTGTTCACACTTACAGCTGGCAAATTCGTTCCCGTCTCGCATTCTACTATGATGAACGTAAGACTAGTTTTGTTACTTTTTTGTTCGTATGTATTTTATTGAAGTGCTTTGTACATTTTTAAAATGTATTAACCATATGACCCATATTCGACGTCAACAGAAGTGATATACCTCGAAGGTACAATTATGGACTCCTTCCATTGTTCTGGTACAATTTCATTTTCCCAAATAGCAAGTACAAGCAAGTGCGAACACTCGTGATGCCCCACTTCGATTACTGTGATATTCTGCTTACTGACCTAAGCGTTACTTCGGCGCAGAGACTACAACGTGTTCATAATATGTGCTTCTGTTTCGTCTGCAATATTCGCCGGGCTGATCACGTAACACCATCCCTCGAAATGTTCTCCTGGCTCCGTCTAAAAGATCGTAGGAAAATCCACTGTCTTTCCCTTCTCTTTCACATATTGCATTTCTCCACTCCTGTCTATCTTGCGTCTCGTTTTCAAAATTTATCCACCCATCATAACCTAGACACACGATCACAACACTCCTCAATATTATCCATTCCCTCCCACCGAACATCCTCATATTCATTTTCTTTCACTGTGGCTGTTCCTCGGCTTTGGAATTCCCTACCGAGTAATGTCAGGGACTGTCAGACATCAAACCAATTTAAGAATAGACTAGCGAAATATTTTTCTAACAATTCTTGTTAACAATAATAGCTGTTTCAGGTTTCTCAATGTTTAATGGTTATATATGTCACAGATAAATATCTAAATTATCTCATTATTATTATTATTATTATTATTATTATTATTATTATTATTATTATTATCATTATTATTACTATTATTATTATTACCACTACTATTAATAATAATAATATAATAATAATAATTATTATTATTATAACTATTTCTTACCAATGTTTATTATTGTCACACTAACATTACTTATCCAACTTTCATTATTTACTTTCATGTTGTTTTATGGTCTAGATATTAATGTAATAACTAATAACTATGTAAGCAATTGTATTCAATTAGAATTAGAGTCTGGCTGGGCGGAAGAGAAGGCCTACTGGCCTTAGCTCTGCCAGATTAAATAAATAAATTATTAAATTATTATAAATTTCGCTAGATAATGTATTAATTCTGCTGGAATGTGATCGATACCTGCAGACTTGTACTTTTTTAGATTTTCTATCGCACTTTCGACTTCTGAAAGTGAGGGTTCGGGTATAAATGGCTCAGCAGGTTGTGCTAGAGACTAATAATGTTATAGAATTTAAAATTAAAAAATTGTGCTTGGAAATAATAAATTTGTAATTGTACGTGGAACTCTAATGTATTATCTTAATTAAAAACGATCGTTTGAAATCTAAACGAAATATGGAGGCTCAATGAAGTATACACACTATAATATAAAATTGTCTTCATTTCTTGTAATTATTTTCACAAACTTCCAAGTTCATGAAATTTATTAAGAGCATTATCAGCATTCTAATGACTGTGACCACAAGGATCCAGAACAATAATAAAGTTTTTACAATATACTCGTAAAATACAGCAACTGTGCTATTATTTCCATTAACGTGTCATCATCAATAACAGTCTTGGATTAGGCCTCCTGGCCTGTTCCGCTTCCAGGAGAAAGATGGTCTTTACATCTCTTCCTTGGTCTTCCGATGTCTCGTTTTCCATGAGGTGTATAGTCCAATAGTCTCTTGGGTAACTTATTGTTGGGCATTCTTAATACATGTTCATACCAGTTGTTGCGGTAAGATTGTATAGTATCCATAATGGCGGTGATATTCAATTCTGTTCGGATGTCAGCGTTCCTTTTGTGGTCGTAAAGAGTGTATCCTGCAAGAGGTCTTAGCAATCGCATTTCAGCAGCTTCTATTCTTCGAAGTTGCCCTTTCATTAATGACCAGGTCTCTGATCCGTATAATAATGCCGGGACTGCCATAACTTTATCGAATTTCAAAATTGTTTCTGGTCGAACTTTCTTTAACAGAGTTGATTTGATTGTCCTTAACAGTTGCTGAAATTTGGCAAGCTTAATATCTACGTCCTTGGCGTTTATACAGTATAAGAAAGATTGCAGCCAAGATAGTTGAATGTGTTGACTTGTTCTATACAATTATTATTGATTGGAATTTTGGATCTTAATTGATTCTTTCCTTGGAAGGCCATGATTCTGGTTTTATTTATAGAGATTTCCAAATTATAATTTTTTGCTATCTTGTATAGTGTGTGTATTGCTCTTTGCATGTTGTCTTCAGAATTTGCTAAGATTATCTGATCATCTGCGTAAAGTAATGTGTTAAGTGGGAAGTTGTCAATCATAAAATTTGTGAGCAATTCGTCTTCCCAATTTTTGGTAATGTTATTTATATAAATATTAAATAAGGTAGGTGACATTGGGCAGCCTTGCTTTACTCCTTGATTTATTGTTCTAGCTTTCTTGCTTAAAGTGTTATTTACTTTTAATTTTATTCTTGTGTTTTTGTACATATTCTTGATTGTGTAAATGAAATGTTGGGGTATTCCCATTTCAACTAAAACGTCCCAAAGTTTTGTTCTGTCAACTGTATCGAATGCCTTATGGTAATCAATGAATGCCAAGTGCGTTGTTATATTAAATTGTCTATGTTTCTCAATAATTTGTGCTAGTGTGAAGACGCCGTCTATGTAGGATCGATTTTGTCTAAATCCATTTTGTTCTTCTCTAATTAATATCTCTGTGATTGTATTTAATCTGTTTGTAATTATTTCTGCATATATTTTGTATCCTGAATTTAGAAGACGGATGCCCCTGATTAACGAGTCATATTTTATATAATACGAGAATCACTATGTTTCTCCTTAAAGTCTAGAGAGAATCAGGTAATAAAATAACAAAAAATTATTGTATTACAAATTATTACTATGTTATATGTATTTGCGTGATATTTCGAGTCACCACAGCATATATAAGTTACGAAACTTCTTCTATATAACTTTACCTGACATGGAAAATCCGTAAGTGAACAAGTTATTTAAAACTTGTAATCTTTAACAAAAAAGAATAACTAATCAATATTGAAGTATTGGATGCCGATATCATAAACATTTAAATTACAGTAGGCTATATTATTTCTAATAATTTTATAAACTGTTGCTTTTCAGTATCATTCAAGTACAAGTTACGTATCAATAAGCACTTTTCTTTAATTTACTTAGTACCCTTGCTTCCTCACATACTGAGGTGAAGGATTGTTGGCATTCATGTAGATTAACTAGAAAATTTAATAATTGTGCTATAGTAATGTAATAATTGGAATCCCTACTACAATAACAGCAGCAACAACAAAATTAAGGAAATGTCTATGGTAGCTTTGGAGGGTTCTCTTCAGATTATACGGCGACACTTTTACTTCAATTCAAACTAAAATTAAATTTAATTTAAATTAATTTATTAAAAATGAAAAAAAAATGTCATTAAAATATAAAAGAGAGTATACAAGGTAAGGGTAAACGTGATCAAGGATGAGAATGGTGACTTGCTTGCAGACTCTCATTCATTCCTTAACATGTGGAAAAACTGCGTATTTTGGGCAACTACTAAGTGTACATAGACCAAAAAGAAATTATCGGAACAAACTGTTGAGCCATTTATACCCCAACCCATACTTTCTGAAATCTAAATTGTACCAGAAAATCCGAAACAGTAGAAGTCTCCAAATATCGATCAAATTCCAACAGAATTAATACATTAGGGTGAAAACGCATTATCTAGAGAACTTGTACAATGAAAGGAGGCCATAATAATTGTACCTATCTTTAAGAAGGGGGGGAAATACTAATTTATAGTAACTTTCGAGGAATATCACTCTTGTTGACGTCATACATAATCTTGTCGAATATTCTTTAGAAAAGATTAACTCGTTGTAGTTGAAATTATTAGGAATCATCAATGTGGATTTAGGCGTAACAGTTCGACTATTGACAAGATATTTTGTATTCGACAGATATTGGAGAAAAATGGGAGTGTAAGTGCACAGTTCATCAGTAGTTCGTAGATTTCAAAAGGCATACGACTCGGTTAAAATTGAAGTTTTATATAATATTCTTGTGGAATTTGGTATTCCCAAGAAACTAGTTCGATTAATTAAAATGTGTCTTAGTGAAACGTACAGCAGAGCTCGGATAGGCCAGTTTCTGTCTGACGCTTTTCCAATTCACTACGGGTTAAAGCAAGGAGATGCACTATCACCTTTACTGTTTAACTTTGTTCTAGAATATGCCATTACGAAAGTCCAGGAATGCAGAAAGGATTTGAAATTGAACTGGTTATGTCAGCTGCTTCTTTATGCGGAGGAGGTGTAGCAGAAAATCCGCAAACGATTAGACAGAACATGGGAATTTTACTTGAAGAAGTTAGGAGTTTGGTTTGAGAATAAACCTCGAAGAAACAAAGTATTATGTCTCGTGACTAGAACACAGTATGAATTGCAAATATAAAAATTGAAAATTTGTAATTGGAAAAGATGAAAAAATTCAAGTACCTTGGAGCAACAGCAACAAATAGAAATGACACTTGGGAGAAAATTAAACGCAGAATGAATATGGGAAATGCCTGCTATTATAAGGTTGTGAAGCTTTTATCATTCAGTCTGCTCTCGAAAATACTGAAAGTTAGAATTTCTGATAGAGTTATATTACCGGTTCTTCTGTATGATTGTAAAGCTTGGACTATGACTTTGAGAGAGGAACAGAGGTTAAGGCAGTTCGAGAATAAGGTGCTTAGGAAAATATTAGGGGGTAAAAGGGATAAAATTACAGGAGAATGGAGAAAGTTACATAACACAGAACTGCATGCAGTGTATTCTTTACCTAACATAGTCCTAATTATTAGGAACATTAAATCCAGATATTTGAGATGGACACGGCATGTAGCAAGTATGGATGAATCCAGAAATGCTTACAGAGTTCGAAGACCTGAGTGGAAAAAATGTTTAGTTTTTCTTTTCTTTTTTTTTTTTTTACTTTATTGCAATTTTTAGTGAACTTAATTTTTAAGTCATTTAATATACTGTATTTAAATTTATGCAAACAATTTTTTGTGTCACATTTTAAATGTCACGCCTTAAAAATACTGTATAACATTGTTGTCTTTGGCAACCTCACCAAGGTGAGGAAAATAAAATATTCAAATTAAAACACTATGTCACTTATCATTATATTCGAAATTCGCAGATTCAAGTTCAACCAAAATGACATATTTTATGGTCGTTGAGAACACTTGGCGTACCTTGGTTTGGGAACTCCTGCTATATCATATAATATATAAATTTTAGCAACTAAATCGTGTATAGTATCTTAAATATAAGGCTACAAATTGACAATTCAATATTAATGGAATTTACGTTGCTTATAATTATGAATTATTTTACAAAATCTCCAGATGTCCTATTAAACATTTATTTTGCCATTGCTCTCCTCCTTTTGAAGTCCTAGCAGCTGCTCATGTTACTACTTATAGTACATTCCAAACATTTGAAACTGACATTTGTTTCACTCCCACATTTCGAATTCGAACGTTTACCTTCTTTTTTTTTCTTCCGATAACCATGATCTTCGTTTGTTTGCATTTGCCTTCATCCCATATTGCTCACAGTGTGATTTAGCTCTGTTAGCAGTTCTTTTAGCAACATATCCTCTTCTGCTAACAACGACGCATCATCGGCAAATCTTATGCACTTCGTTGCTCATTCTCCTACTCTCTCATGTTGTGAAAACAGTTCTTTACTAAATCCACCAAGTGGATTTGAATAGTTTAGTTTATGACCGGTATATACATGCAATAAAATTATTTCTCATATGGCGTACTCCAATTAGGTAATTCATGTGAGATTATGATTTGACAATGACTTTAGTCTTGTATGTAGAAAAAGTGTGCCCAGAGACCACTTTTTTCACTAAAAATTTCATGTTTCATATAGTACAATAACATCTAAAATATGGGGACTCTATGTAAGTGATTTAAAAATTGATATTGATATCTAGTACAATAGTAGTGAATATATTGTTCAACAAGTCTAAAAAAGGGGCAAAGTATAATTAGGATTTCCCGGTCTGTGATTCGAGCAAAAACCCAGATAGAACTGATATTTAACCCTTGCGGTGAATATCGGTGAAGTCCGGATGGCCTAATTAGTCAAATCCACTTTCCTTACCTCCACGCTTGATCCCTTTAGGATCTTTCAAGATGCGAAAGAGAGAGCGGTGTGCGGAAAGCAACGGGAAGCCACAGCATTTATCTTTCCCGAGTAAAAATGATAAGACAAAGAGGAAGGCAGAAACTAGGAAAGATTGGAGACTACTAAGACTTGTCCTTGGGCATAACACCGAATGAATGAATTCTAACAAGGTAACAGACAATACTGTTTCCATAAATCTAAGGGAATGGTAATTCATCCATTATTATCCATATAATATCTTCTGTTGTCTTAGTTGGAGGACAAGTGTATCGCTGAATCCCAATGACTGTAATGGCACTGTGTATAAAACTAAAATTCAAAATTTTGTGAAGAATTAAAGATTTTAAAAAAGTGTTAGAAAGTGTTTATTTTCTAGGCCTTGATGTTTTATTTCTAACTTCCAGATGGTGAACCAGTCCCTTTCATTCTTCATGTTTCTGCTCACAATGAAAGACAAGAACGAAGAAGGTGCTTAAGTTTATTCAAGAGGATTGCTAAGTGAATTACATTAAGATCAGTAAGATTAATAGAACTGTGTGAAATCACATTTCTGAGGCAGTGGATTAGTTCTTCATCATATGGTTATTGTGGTTTATTTCATAGTAACAAAGCAATATTCATAAAAATGGTGTCATTATAAATATCGGTACGAGTACAGTCCACAACAATTTGACGTAATACACAACACAATAAAGCCATGCATCGTAAAAAGTTGCAATATAATTACGTGTAATGGCAAATGATACAACGAAAAATGAAGTATAACGCAATGCAACATGAAATACTCTAGTGTAACAGAAGGAAAAGTGACGTAAGCATATTCTACTGTAAGACAACACAATGCAATATTGTACAACACAACATAAAGTGGTGTAATAAAACATAACACAAAAATATATGGTACAGCACAAAATAGTACTATACAATAGACAAAGTGTAACACAATACGATAATATACAACAAAAGATAAAATGGTATAATACCATTAAAATCAAATTAAAAGACACAACACAAAACGATATAGTAATACAATAGAAAATTAATCGACACAGTACAATACAACACAACACAACACAACACAATCCGATGCAGTATGTCACATCACAAAATATAAGAGTACAAAATAATACACAATAACAATATAACACATGATACAAAAATATTTTCTAACACATGACAAAATATTCCTGTCTAACACTTAATAATACGATACAGTACAAACTACAAAAATAATACAATCCAACACTACTTAAAATGATACAGTCTAAGACTATGTGAAGTTATACAGTCCAATATATGAAATGGTACAGTCCAATTTTATGTCAAATGATATAGTTCAACGGACAATAAAATGAGAGCCTAAATAATGAATTGATACAGTCCAACACGCGATAAAATGACACTGTCAGACACATGATTAAATTATGGTTAAATGATACCGTCCAACACATGATTGATTGACGCCTTTTGATGTTACTTAAAGAAGTAAAACCTGTCTCCGGACAGTTGACTAAACAACAACACATGATTGAATTATTTAATAATGCAACATTACATGAAATGATATAATCCAACACAACATGAAATGATAGACCTTACATTCCAACATTTCATGAAATTATATAGTCAAACACCACACAAATTTATACAGTGAAACACTACATAAAGTGATCCAGTTAAATACTATACAAAATGATACAAACACTACATAAAATGATAAAAACACTACATAAAACGGTACAAACAACGACATAATGTTATAAGTCAAACAATATTTTAAAATAAAACATTCCGACACATAATAAAGTAATACAGTCAAAAACATTATAAAATAATACAATATCATACAAAATGAAATAATAAATAAAAAATAAAACGTTTTGAATTACTAAGCAACATATAGCGCATAAAATTTAGGGAATATACATTACCATATAACATAGAGCACACAACAAACCAGAGGATAATAATACAAAATGCTGAACACATAATGAAACAAGACACTGCAACTCACAATGCTACACTATTGTAAAATGACACGACAAGATACATGAAATGTACAAATTAAATAAACGGCACGTACGTTTCATGGGGAGAAGTTATAGTAGGCGAATGTATATTAGAAACAATTTTGTATCTCTTTTTTCAATTTAGTGTCTCATAATTTTTCTTTACATGTAAGGTAATTATCAATATGGATCAATATAACTATTTTGCACATAAAATTTGTTGTCCCACTTTATTAACAATGTTCATTGCGCATTACACGCTGTGTTCAATGAAAATTAAGAAATTAATTTTGAAATATATCAAAGACGGCTGAACTTAAGTGTTTCACAAGTCTGAAGAGTCGCCATCCAAGAGATGAAAATAATGTGTGTGTTTCCAGTGTGTTTCATAAAACCTTGAGTAAACAAGGGGAACACACAAAATTACCTCTAATTTATTGTGCAAAAAACGATCCATTTCTATATTATTTTATGCTCGTAGAATTGATAAATATAAAGTTCATAATTCATATTGAGGAACTGCAAGACTTTTTTTCCGAATGCTTATTATTCTAAATATAACAACGCTTGTACTTACAATAAATGGTTTCATTTTCGTGTAACATTTATGGTTCAGGGGAAAGTATTACGACTTACAGTTCTCATTTTTATCAATATTATGTTCAAAGCAAAGCTAAATAAATAAGGAACAAGTTATAAATTAATAATGTTATTTGTCAGAGTTGAACAGTAAAAGGCACTGAAAGTTTCTGTCACACGGAAGGAAGGGCGGAGAAAAAGTTGCAAGATACAACTTTTCCCGTCCTACAATGAATGCTATCAAATAACTCGACAGAGGAAAGATTGTTCAAACAAATTATTATCACACCATGCAGGCCTATACCAAATTCATTGTATGATACAAAAGCAAGATAATATAAAAAGATACATATCACTTCAATATATAAAGAGAAACTAAAATAAACTTAATTAAGAATTTGGCATTAAAACTTTTATAAATAGTCCACGATCTTGTTCCACAAATTCCACAGCTACTCTAGACTTCTATTTCTACTCAATATAAGAATCTCTTCCACTTTGTTATATATTATGTAGCCCAATTATGCTAAGAAAGGAACTACTGCAAAGTTTTATTGCACTCTTTAGATTTCCTTCTCTTCTAGTATTTCACCTATTTCTGTTCTAGGTATTCTTTCTTTATTCACGTCTACTGTACGAGAGCGCAATTTTCTTTTTATTCCTAATTTTCGCTTTTCGATACGCTAAATGTTCTATATAAATTTCTCATCTTGTTCTTCCGGATGTGTCATTCACTTACATTTATACATTTTCGTCCTTAATTAGCTATATTAGTCTCAATCCTTAGTGCATAAGTTAACATCGGTTGTAGTGAATGTTAATATATTTTAAGTTTCCTTTGTCTCATTAAACGCGGTAATTATATTTGAAAATATTATAATTACAAGTATCTTGTTATTTTTGTCCTTTTTGTAACTAATTTTTGTTGATGTCTTTTTTGATTGTCAACTATTTGCAATCTAGAAACTTTATTAGACAAATCTAAATTGTTTTACCTTATTTTTAAGGTACAGTCTAGAACTCTATATAACTTCCTGAATCTAGATTAATTTTTCTGTTGTTAACATGTTTTCGTAATTTTTGTATATGTATGGATGTTTATTTAGCAGTCCTATCAAAAGATTTATTAAGAATTAAGTTAAGAGAATTTAGTTGATGTAATACTGTATGTTAACTTCATCATTATATTCCTAATCTATTATCTTCGTAAATCTCTTTATCGTTAACATTAGTATTCGCTAAAGCTTTAAGACTAAAATAGGAATGAAAGAATGAATGAATCGATCGTTCCATCAATCAATCAATCAATCAATCAATCAATCAATCAATCAATCAATCGTTTGTCAGAATTACAATTATGTAATTATAGAAAATAGTCAATAAAAATACAATCACATTGAAATATTAAAATTTAAAGTTTATATTGCTGTCAAAAAATAAATTAATATTATAAAAAGGATTAACTATAAGCCATTTTTTAAAACAATTTTGAATCTAAATAAGTCAACTGGGAAGAAATACGTTCAGAGCAATCGAAGGTAATTGGTAATTGTTTGATGCAATGTTCAATTTCGTTTGGAAGATTTCGAGTGGCTGCTACATGAGGGTTGTCAACGTGTAAAAGTCTTTGACAAATATTTAAGTGCTGAAGGTAAGCTTCCCACTGGGCTTTAAATACTCCTAAACCTCGCAATCTTCTTGGTGCATACAACATAGCATCCGGGGTGTCAGTAGGAATGTTAATTATTTCCTTAACAGCGCTGCGAATTAATTTGTCAATATCAGATAGAAATTTCACTTTAAGATCTTTTAAAGGAGCACATTGGAAGGGGTAAACCAACTGAGGCCAGATATATTGATTTAATATATTTATCTTTTGGTCAGGCATGAGTAAGGGTGAAGTGACCAGCTGATTAAGATTTTTGTCAGTTTTTCAATTAGTTGAGCCGCATTAAATTTTATTTCATCATTAAAAGTAATGTCAAGATATCTTATAACTTCATCCGATTTGACGCAAGATATTTCTTGTCCATCGATCAAGGTGAGGGAATCAGAGCAGAGACATCCTTTACGTAGGTGTATAACATTACTTTTATGCGGGTTTACTTCAATATCAATTCATAGTCAGCGATGTTGAATATTGAGCGGCAGATTTATTTTTACACAATAATACTAGATCTTCCGCAAATGCAAGAATGGAAAGATTATTTAATTGAGGTGATATATTGTATCCATATTCTCCAGAGATATTACTTTCGCTTAATTCCTTCATCACGAAGTCAATGGCAACATTGAATAGAATTGGTGAGAGTGGAGCCCCCTGTGCAACTCCTTGCTGTCTTTGTAGTTTTATTAATAGTGATAGTAGTAGAATTTCCTATTAAAAGCGATGTTATAAGCGTCTTGAGTTTTGGAGGAATAGGCATAGCATTGAGGGTTTGTTCAATGTGTTGATGAGAGACATGATCAAACGCCTTAGAGATGTCCAGAAAAACTACACAACAATCCTTTTTATTAACTTTTGAATCCTTAAGGCATCCATTAACAATAGAGGAATTTAGGAAAACACCTGGACCAGACATAAAACCTCGTTGGTTAAGATTTAAATCAAGATAAGATCGTAACTTGATATCTAATACACGCTCAATAATTCTGCGCAGAACAGAATAGATCGTAATTGGACGCCAGTTCTTAAGAATATCTGGATCGCCATCCTTATAAATCAGAATTGTGCGTGCACGTTGAAGGCACGGCGGAACATGTCCCCAACGGAGCATATATGTGGCAATCAATGAAAGAGATTTATATAAACGAAGCTCTTTAATGACCTTCATTCTGACTCCATCTTCACCTGGTGCAGTGTCAACCTTGATACCCTTACATGCAAATGCAATATCTTCAGGGGTGATGATAATATTGTCAGGATCGGAATAATTTGATACCGAAGATGACTGATAGTTATCAAGTGTGCAATTGTTGGCGACACCATATAAATTGTTGTAATATTCGTATACCGAAGAAACGGGTAACTTACATTGCATAGGACCTTTAGAGGATAATACATGCTGCACAATTTTCCGACGTTGCAAGTATTAATTAAATTGTGCTAAATCGTAAGCGTATTTGTTCTTCCTTCTCTCAGAATTCTTCTTACTTCTATTTTTAGGATTGCTTGACTGTTTATAAGTAATACCATCTGGATTATTTTTCCTAGCTTGCCGTTTTTTGTAATAAGTTGTTGCAGGATGTTGGGGCCCTTTACATTGAGATACTGATTGTTTAAGGTAGTGACAATATTTTTCAACACATTTATCAAAGACGGCATTGTCTGAGACATCTAAATAAGCTAAGGTGTTGAATTGTGTATCCCAATACTGAAGATCAAAATTATCATGTAGGGAATCAGACGTAGAAGATGTAGAAGAAACAGGCTGAGACGACGAATTTGTGAATTCATTGTTGAGTACAGGATCATTATATGACTGATTAAGAATATTTCCACGTACTTCAGACGTTGAAGATGTAGAAGGAACGGGCTGAGACGAAAAATTTGTGAATTCATTGTTGAGTACAGGATCATTATATGAGTGATTGATGATATTTCTATGTACTTCAGGATGGGCACGTACAATATGACGGTTAACGCTTTTAAAAAGACGGCCACATATTTCACATTTACGTAAATTCTTAGGTGATACATTTTTATCTGACTTAATTTTAAAATTAGGTTATTTCGATCTACGCTTTAATTACAGTTTTTTTTAATTTCGTCCTATGAGTACAACCAAATGTGTTGAATTAAAAATAATTCTCAAAGAGAAACGAAAGTTTTCGTAAACTTATATAGAGTGCAAAGACGTTAATTTAGTACCAGAAGCTCCGCCTGTCGTTCACACGCATTCTGTACGTGACGATTAAGTTTCCATTGGATGACGTATGTGATGAATATTGAACGGAATAAGCAAATGTGTCCTTTAAGTACATAAACCCAACACTCCTCAACTGAGTTATCGTCTGGTTTCATAGGGGCATCAGTGAATCGACGAGTGCGAGAGAAAATTGTATCACAAATTCTTTCGCATTTCGCAGCCTAACAACTTTTATATTATCACTTCGAAGATATAGCCTAGTCAAGTACAGAAATTACATAGTATGCAAGTGACTGAAGAAAGATTTCGGTTTGTGTTTTTCCTGTTTAGAGTAGCAGGAATTCCCATCTATTTACACAAAATATCAAACATTCGATGGTTGTACAACACTATAATGTTGATCTGTGGATATTCAGTATCACTAGCAGCCACTCTGGAACTAGTTCTTCGCACAGAAGAGTTAAAGCACTTCATGGTGACATTTTGTACCTTTTGTGCAGTGGTCTTGTGTTTGTGGTCCTTGAGTTATATCAGGTACTCATTCTATGTTATTTATTCATTTTCACTTCATTTATTGTGTTCGATAGTTTTTACACATCAGTAGGTTAGTGTAGCTCTGAGATGTGGGGCAATTCAAAAGCTACAAAAATATACAATACACAGTAAGTAGATTACTTCCATTCAAAAAACCAACAATAGGGGAGACTGTTGTACCCTTAAAATTTTTTCACGTTTTATTTTTTTTAATTTTGGGTAATGAAATTTTTTAAATAAAAAAAATGCTTGAAATAATTATTGAAGATTCCTTTACAATTTCCAGTATATATTTTTCTGTTTTACAGACCTATTAAGGATGAAAAAATAAAATGATGGAATATGTAATGTCTTCTAAGGTACAACAGGTTCATGTATCTTGAAACATACCCTCTTGTAAGTTGGAACACATGAAATATAGATGGGAATATAGCTGTAAAAACTGACAATCATATTTTAAATGTAATTGCAATCATAAACCAGAGCAGGCTTCTCTGATTGAGATTGTATTTCCTGGAGGAGCAAGAACTGCTTCAACAGCTTTCTTCAAGGCATCAGGATCAATTGGGGGCCTCTTAACTCCAGATGATCTTAAAATAAAAGAAAAAAAAAACCGATAGTATTGTGTACCGTGAAACATGTTCCATGGTACAAGATATTTTGTGTTCAAAGGTACAAGAGGGTACACATTTAAACAAATATGACTCCCAAAACTAGAGATTCGAATAAATCATGGAAATTGAAATATATTATTACGCATTGTACTTGATAGATAGTAACAAATACAATCTGGTTTTGTGTTAGAAAACATAATTCAGTGAACGAAATGTTTAGCAGATGTTTTGGCAGATTATAAATTTCAAAAGACATTTATTTTCGAAGATACGACAAGCTAAATACTGTATATTCACGCATATCACTAGAACGTATAAAATGAATGCACAAATCGAAATTAGGCATTTAAAGACTACATTCAGACTGAAAACAAATTTTTAACTATAAAATGGTGCAAAGTTACCCCATTTTACGGTATCTGATTAGTTGTAAATATATTGTTTCTTAACATTAAACATCATCAGGGAAAAAATGTATTCACAAGCCAAAGTCAATATTCTTCAATTTTCGAAAATCATTTACAGTACTTGGTGTTCTATAATGTACACCTGTCATTACCATTAGAGACTCCTTTCGTAAAATAAAACTAAGTTTATATAGACTCAGATGGGTTGCCCCAGAGCATTAATGCATATTTCATTGTAGAAAAATATATGAAATATATGCAGTGTTAAGGGTGTTTATATCTCTAACAGAAAATAAGAATCTTAATACAAGACAGCTACAGCTCATTTTAGGAGTACTATATTGCATGTCTGTTTTTCAATTCAAGCGAATATCCAGTTTGTAATTGCAGATTCGAAAAAAGTTCCACTAAAAGTAATACTTCAGGAAATATCAGCATTATTATGTATACCAAATTTTATTACACTTGTTTTATTAACATTAAGTTCTAGTTTATTTGCACTAACACTTTCATTCATTAGATTTAACACTATATTTGAAGTGTAATAAAGGATTCATATTGCTTACTCCACTTAATCATATAATAACTCTTGTATCATTTGAACATTAAATTGCCCGAGATAAGTATTTTAATGCACAACAAACAGAGATCAATTTACAAATAATATATTGTAGTTGTATTTTCAGTCCAAGCGATTATCCAATTTATGATTGCATATTTGAGAACAGTTCCAGTGAATATAAAGCTCATCATTATTATGTTTACCATATTTGATTACACTGTTTTAATTAGTATTGAGTGTAAGTTTATTTGCTCTGAACCATTCGTTCATTACACGTATGAGAAGCGTTCATATAGATACCATATTGTCTACTCGAAATAAACACACTTGTGTCACCTGCAAATAAAATTAACTAGGAAAATAACTTGTGGTTATGGGCAATTCATTAATAAATCCTAGACATAAAAATGTACCTAAAACTGATTCTTGAGGAATTCAACACTTTCAAATTCAGAGTGAATATTTGGTATAATATGTGTTTCCAGTTCCCCTATTTGATGAGTAAGATGTAAACCAATCTAAAATCTAATCTTTAATCTTTGGATGTGTTTTTGTGTGTCTATATATTTCGTATTATTCTAGTGAATTTAGTTTCCAAATGAAATTCTCAACACACAACTCAATTTCAGAACACACATTACACATTATACTAGACAAACACACCCCCACAGGAAACACAAACAAAAGGCGCCAAGACCAGCAATAACCAGTTCTGAAGATGGCCGATAATAGGCAGAAACATGTTAACGAGGTACTGTAAAAATTTAACACTAGAAAGATATAATACATTTTCCGAAGTGATATAGTGTTAAACGTTGTGTAATCAAGATATACAGTGAAACATATTACAATGTATTATTTATATAAAACCATTAATTACCTCATTTTATAATTTTATACTATATACTCTGACATATTAAAAGTGATTTAACTAGGTGTTTCCTCAAACATTTCCAGATATTGATTGCAATATATCGTCACCACGTTCAATAATTCCACAAAAAAATATTATAATGTGATCATATCAGAAAATTTCTGACACATTTAGCCCGAAACCGTGCGGATTTTGATTTCAATTATTTCGAAATTTATCACCTGATAGCGAATACTAAAAACGCAGATATTTTCTTAGTGGGTCATGTAATTGAAATCTGATGAGATTCTGAAAATTGTAATCTGATTTATTTTATTAATAAAGAACTAAATAGTTGAGTTAGTGCCGATCCATCAAGCTTCTTCATAATCATATCCTAGACATATATTAATTGACAAAATCTTCAGATCCGTTTGAAGGAAACTTCTTTCAATTGTTAAAGAGTAAAACACACTCTTTCATTATAAGGCTCTCATGTATCGAAACAATCTACAGACTTTTCACTTTGTGAATCATATTATTATTCCTCTGAACTATTGTTAAAATGGCTTATGCATAAATAGAATAATTTAGGGTTTAGTGGTATAAGAAGGCATAATTTTTTTTTATACTATGTAAATTTGAAATAGATAAAGTGAAACTTTGTTTGTGATCCTGAACGTAAGAAATTTTACTCAATTTACATACTAATGGCATAAGTAGATGTGTATTATTTATCATTCTCAAATTTCAATAAAATGTTTGTAGAAATACCGACTATCATCGTTTTAACTTTACTTTTATGTTTATGAACATTAACATTTGAGAAGATTTATACAAGTGTTGAAATATATCTTACCCAGTTTCATTTCAGACTCACTTACTTAAGAAGAGATGCTAGTTACTGAACAATAAGAAAACACACTTGCCTTGTTATTCACAATTTTCTTGAGATATTTTGGAACTTGAATTTAGAAAAGAAGTGGACATAATTCCTGATTTCCAAATACTAAATATACGGATAGCATGGAATTTAATATGTAGGCATAACATAATGTTTAACAGAATGACAATACAAAATAGATTGATTTCATATTCATATTCATATTTATTGTCATCATACGGCTTTCAGGTAGTGGTTTCCTCACATTTCTGCATACGGTCCACCACTACCTTGCTTACAGTCCATCATATAATTATCCTTTATATTTCTCTTATCATCTATGTCTCCCCAAATCTTCCAATTATCTAAAGTTTAACCCTGCTTCTGTCTGTTTCTTCCTCCATCCTTTCTAATATACAGTATTTACAACTCTTAACTTTCTTTATCTTCCCTCAATATAATTCCCGAGTGCTATGCAATACAGTCCACCTTACTCTTATATAGAAACATTCGCGTCTACATCTATTCCTCCATCTCCACTACTATCATTGTCATCTTTCATTACTGTTATCCCTACTATAATGTTTATCTTTAAAAACCTTTTTATCTCTGACTAGTATTCACTAATATTTCTACTATCTCCTCTACTTTATCTTATTATATTATTTGTCTCAATTATTATTGCAATGCTCTAATGATTGAGATACCTCCTTACTATTTCTTGTTCGATTCACTTATCACTTTTTCACTTTATTAGATAACTTTTACGGTTCACTCTCACTACTTGCACTCACTTTCTACCTCCTCACTTCCCATATTTTCCCTCTCAATTACATTAAACCCTACCTATTATTTACATACTCTCTCCTACTCTTATTAGTCTCACTATCATGTTGCTTTTCTTCTCTCTAATTTACTCTATTCATCTTCTATTAACACTTCATTACTTGTTCCTCTATATTATTCACAGTTCCACTTCAGTTACACTAATTGATATAATACTCACATTTTTGACCGCATCTAATGCCTTAGACTGTCATATCTCTCCTCAAGTTCACTTGTTACACTTCACACGTCATAGTTTGCACTTCCTTGTTTCTTTAACTATCACATAGCTCGCTGAATTTTTATACAAATTTCATCTAGTTTTTCGCACATCATTTTTAGTTCCCTCTCAATATCACCCACGGTTGCTGGACTTTGACCATCTGCGCTCTCGTTGTCTGTTGTATTCTCGACTTCATTCTTCTCTTCGTCGCAGTCCCTTTCGTAACTTACACTCGGAAAATATATTGATTTAATACAATGTTACAAGATGTGCTAACATTAAATTCATAATACTAAATACAAATATTAATATTTACACACAGAATACTTAATAAATTTTACAGAAGAAAGAGTTCGTCCAAAGGGCTGGATTCGGGAAGAGTACCTAAAAAGCTCATTGCATTTCCGCGTTGAATAGCAATGCTTAAGCGTTGACGCAAGTAAGTAGTGCAACGGCGATCACCAGTAATGGAGATCAAAATTTAGCAGATTTGAGGTATCAAAACATACATGGATTATAACTCTTGTCCCTATTTTTATTTTTTGAAGTTATATAGTGAATCTGTGTTCCTTGAGCCGGCGTGCGTACCACTAGCGGAAGCAGTTTCGTATCTACAATTAACTATTCCCTTGTTTATCTAAATAACCAGTAAAGTAGAGGTAAAACGTCTAGATTGTGTACAGGGAGATTTCCCTATACGAAGGTCACCTGAATTCCAATAGCTCCCCATAGAATGAAGTTTTGCATACATTCGGAAAAATAGGGGCAAGAGATACACCTGGTATATTAAATTTCACTTATAGAAGAGTTTCTTTGTCCTTGAAAACTTCATCTCATTTGTAACAACATTACAAATTTCAGAACCACAAAGAAATGCTTCGGTTTTGAATGCGGCTGACGTGTGCTGATTTTATTTCGTGTGAAGACCAATTACGTCATAATCATATTTTACTATTTCTTCGCCTGGAATGGCTCACCAGCGAATAGGGATTATAAAGAATGGACACTGAGAGAATTTTCCTGGGTTTTGTTTCTCTGTGCGCCGGCGTTTAGTTCCACTTTCAAGCGCTAGAGGTTAGTGTAATTGAGCATACGCTAAGATAATAACTGAATATAGAGTTGAGACACAGGATCCAAACATCGCCTACGTTATTGCATAATCCAGTAACGCTTTGCTTCAAATAAATTCAAGTTAACAGCTTTTCCTTATTTCTCAGTGACAAACTAGTTGTAATAATATTTTTTTTTTATATTTCGGATATAATAAATTATATTATAAAATAACATAATACATTATAAAATTATGTATCAAATTCGTTTATTATTTGCATATAATATAATATAGATATATGGTTTTACTTCTCATAAGAGTTTTGTTTTTCCATTTTCACTGCTATCAAGTCATTACATATTTTAATTGTTATAGGGGTAAACGTCTCAACTCTCATTATAAAGGAACTCTAGAGTCTAGGCATTACAGTTAATGACGGATTTATTATTTTATGGACCCAATTTATTTTATTTCAGTACATAATGTACCTAGATGTATTAATTATGTGTTATATTTCCGCTGTGTCGATTGCTAGCTGGTGTGATGTCAGCGCCAACTCTAGGGAGAAAGCAGAATCTCACGCTCTAGCTGGCTTGAAGGTCATTGAAATCAGTCCGGCAACATCAAAAGTACCGACGCGAAGTGTCCATTCTTTATAATCCCTATTCGCTGGGCTCACCAGGCGAGTAATAACGAGCCACCCCTTTTATAGGAGGCCTTTGCCCTTCACGGAACATAATGATTAAATTCATTCATTCATTCATTCATTCATTCATTCATTCATTCATTCATTCATTCATTCATTCATTCATTCATTCATTCATTCATTCATTCATTTCATATGTATAATTTATTTTCAACGCTATGGAGCACGGATGTCAAAGCGCGTGCACTGCGTGCTCTCAAGAATTCGCACATTTTCTTAAGAGCGATAGGCCTAGTTGTACTTTATCTTGCTGAAAAGTGAACCTTGTTGGATTTGTATTGCTTTTAGTATGAGCACGTAATACAGGCGTTTTGACATACCTGCTATTGAGTAAAGGTTAGAATGTTTGACAGTGAAACGAGTAGACTCGGGTTCAAATCTGCATTTGGGATTTTACAAGGTTCTCCTATCAATCAATTTAACCGGAATTGCTCAATAACTTTCAGCGTTGAACACCAGACTCATTTCGCTTCATTAAAACTCTGCTTCGTCTATCAACTTCAATAGTTTCAGGTCGACTAGGCCAGATGTTACATATTTTAATGCACGAAAATTGATCATAGTAGAAATTGAACAAAGTTTTATCATTAATGCATTATCACAGGATTAATAACTTTAGTATTCATTTACCTACAAAATATCTAAAATATCACTCTTTTAAATACTAAATTTAAAATGTAATCAGTTATTTAAACTGTAACTGTTTAAAACGATATCAGAGAAGTAGCAACTTATGATATTAAGCTGGCCATGGGAGAAGCTGCAGTTGAGAACTTAACAGTTTCTACCACTAATAATAATGTCATAAAGTATATCACTATAGTAAATGTAATTCTAAAAATACAGCCAGAAGGTACCAAAATAGGTTTTAAAATGATATATTACACTCTGTAAATACATTACTTATTCCGTTGGCAAATCTTGAAACGGCAAACACAGTTAACACAATATGACGACTACCTCAAGGAAAAGATACTGGTAATGCATTTTGCGTATTCAACGAGGTTTTAACGCATCATACATCAAGTTATTCTTGCCCAATTTTGACAAATACCGTATCTTAACGAAAATGACTAGTGGCGAAATTTGGAGACCTGGTGAAATTAGAGATAACTACCTTTGCAGACTTTGATATACTACTATGCAGGTAGGTGGGATTGAGATTGAAACAGGTCGAAGGACAATTCTTGAAAAGCGGTGCAGGAAGAGGAGGAGGAAGAAGAGGAGGAGGAGGAGGAGGAGGAGGATGAGGAGGATGATGATGATGATGATGGTGATGATACAATACTTCCGAAGTCTTTTAGCTTCAAAAAAGGGATTCCATTTCTACATTTCAATGTAATTGTAAGGTAATTCGCTTAATTTCATCTGATATGTACTCATTCAGAGAAGGAATTCTGTATTTGTAAATATTTTGACACGGTCTTTTCTAGCTTTTCTATTCTTCCCAACAATGTATTTGAAAGAGATGACTTGAGATTCAATAATGTTTGAAAGAGATGACTTGAGATTTAATGTCAAACATTATAGCCACGAAATCACCAACGACAACTGAATTAAAATGTATAAGATGTGCAATATTTAATATTGATGTAATTTATTTGCAGATACAAAATGAATGATATCAATCGTCTTATCGAACTGACGGGAGATTTCATGTATGAGGATTTACCGAAGAAGAATCCAAGTGGATCAACCACAATAGCTGGGTTGATACCTCGAATGCATCGTGTAATTAAGAGGACAGTGACAGCGGTCATGGTATTACATTTCATACTTTTCACAGTCAAAATATTCACCTCTCGCGCAATGATGCTCAATAGTTGGTACTATGTCGACACATCAGTCAGCCCAGCGTACGAGATAATACAGTTCACTCAGGTAACAATGTTATTACTTCACTCTTACTATATCTATGGTCTTTATTATCTATTTTACATAGCGGTCGCATTTATTTAATTTTATTATATCAATGGTCTTTATTATCTATTTTACATAGCGGTCGCATTTATTTAATTTTATTTTATCAATGGTCTTTATTGTCTACTTTACATAGCGGTCGCATTTATTTAATTTTATCCGTTATCTTTGTTATATACTTATACGTAACAGTCGCATTTATTTAATTTTATTATATCGATGGTATTTATTGTCTATTTTACACAGAGCTCGCATTTATTTAATTTTATTATATTCATGGTCCTTATTATCTAACTTAAATGGGGGTATTATTTATTTAATTTAATTATATACTTGGTAGTTATTACCTAGCCTACTTCACATAGTGGCCATATTTATTTTATTTCATTATATTCATGGTCTTTATTATCTACTTTACAGAGCGCTCGCATTTATTTACTTTTATAATATACATGTTCATTATTATCCACTTTACAAAGGGCTCGCATTTATTTACTATTATTATATCCATGGTCTTTATTACCTCCATTACATAGCGGTCGCATATATTTTATTTTGTCATATCCATGGTCATATTATCCATTTTTCAAAGCGCTCGCATTTATTTACTTTTATTATATCCACGGTCTTTATTATCTATTTTACAGAGCGGTCGCATTTATTTTATTGTGTCATATCCAGGGGCATTATTATCCATTTTACAAAGAGCTCGCATTTATTTACTTTTATGCTCGACCATGCCGAAATGTAGTAATTATACACCTGGTAGCAGACCTTTAATGTATGTCATTAAAGTACACCTACTCATTAAAGGTCAGGTCTTTCAGCCAATGACGACACAAGTTACAACTGTTCAGCCAATGACAGGTCAGCTTTCTACCGTTATATAACCGCAAGTATCGATTATTCTCGGATATGCAATCGAAAGAGAATTAGCGAAAAGTCATGGAGGCTGGAAATCCAATACTGTCGCAGAAAGTTATGTTCTGTTACTATAATAATTAGCGTTAATCATCATCATCATCATCATCATCATCCTTCACGAATTAGGCCTCTGTAGACCTGTTTCGGCCCCATCTAGCAGTCTTCTTAACGGTCTTCCTGGTCGACGATGTCCTCTAGGTTTATATTGCATCATAATTTTTGGGATTCTTGAATTTTCCATTCTTCTTACATGATCTAGCCAATTGAATTTGTATCTGGTGATTTTTTCTTCTACTGACTCTACTTCTAATTGTTCTAAAATTTCTTCATTCCTTTTTCGGTCTAAAAGAGTATATCCTGCTGTTCTCCTGAAAAATTTCATTTCCGTTGCTTTGATTCTGTTCATGTCTTTTTTCTTTAATGTCCAAATCTCGCTTCCGTATAGAAGGGTGGGTAATGCTAGTGTATTATATATTTTTAGCGTTAATTGTAAATAATATTCAAATAAATTCAATTTGTCATCTCGTTTTTCAATGTCTAATTTAATTTTAATGTTATCTCTGTAGGTTCTTATGGCCTAGAAAGGTCAATGTGAACATCTGTTCCTCGGAAAAAATCAATACTTTCGCGTCTGCGCACATCTCACAACATACGGGACATTTGCCAAGGTCAGATACAAAGAAAATTAATAATATCAAGTTAGAAATATGGTCGAGCATAAAAAGTCGTATGAAAGTCACCTATAATGGTAATTAAGAAGCTCGTATGAAAATTATGAAACTCGCTTGCGCTCGTTTCATAAATATCCATACTCGCTTCTTAATTACCTTCATTATAGGCTCGTTGCATAATGTACTATTATTTTATCCATAATCTTTATTTTCTACTTCACATAGCGGTCGCATTTATTTTATTTTGTCATATCCATGGTCTGTATTATCCACTTTACATTGCGGTTGCATTTATTTACTTTTATACTATCCATGATCTTTTATTATCTATTTAACATAGCAATCGCATTTATTTTATTTTATTTTATTATATTTTATCCATGGTCTTCATTATCTACTTCACATACAAAGTATGGCTTGTTTTAACAGCACGTACGGTCAGAAGACCCGTGGATAGAATTTAATAGAAAATTATTATAATATAGTACATCTGTAGAGACGTATAATATTTCTCAATAAATCCATCTATCTACTACTTTACATAGCGATCGCATTTATTCAATGTTTTTTTTTATACATGGCCTTCATTATCTACTTTACATAACGGTCGTATTTATTTAATCTTATTATATCCATCGTCTTGATTAACTACTTTACATGCCTGTCACATTTATGTTATTTTATTTTGTCCATGGTCTTTATTATCTTCATTACATAGCGGTCACATTAGGCCCGCACTACACGCTTGCAAATAAATTTGAAACAGGATTAGATTCTCACAGGTACTACGATTTCATTCCTATGCAGTGAGAATAATCTCAAAGCAATATAGGAGAAATAAGAGCAATGATACCCAGTCGTCATGGAAGAAAGACAAATTTGAAGCGTCATACACAATCTTTTTTTTCCACAATTGGTGAGTACTTGACTGTTCGTCATTCACCCATGTGAAGCGAGATGTTAAACTATTTTAATAAGTTAAAATATACTGCGACAGAGTAAACACACGTCATCCAGGGAGGCACTCACTTGGATGGTGTAATTTAAAATTGAGGGGCTTAGAACAAATAGCAAGTAAGTGACATTATTAAAAAAAATGAGGTAAGTGCGTATTGTGATAGCCCAAAAGGATGTTTCTTTGGGATAAAATCAGGTAAGAGATCACACTGTGCAGTGCTGCTATATGGATATCATTTCACCAAACTAGTGTATAATATTCCATTGCATGTAGAACTTTAACTGTAATTTCCTCAAAAATAGGTTTCCGTCACTTACCTGCTTTTTGTTCTAAGCCCCTCAATTGTAATCTGACAATCAGGTTCGAACCACAATCTGAATGACGAGTTTTACTTAAACCTACACAAGTGCCATTTGAAGTTAACTGAACCATGAAATTAATCCTTGTGCTATATTTCGTCACAGGATTTCTTACATGTAATGGTGGACCTCACATTTTCAAGTATACGGTGTCACCATTAACAATCATTAAAAATAACACTTCTTTGCAATAGGCCTATAAGTTAATAAAAACTACTCCAATCCAACTAGATATCTCCCATCTTGCTGCTCAGTCCATCGTCTATTTAATAATGATCCTACTTTTTTTTGCTCTTCATTATTTTTCCACAGCTTCAAATATAGGCTACCTTACTGTTTTCAATTTCTTTTTGATCCTTGATTAATTTTGTCCAGTTTTACGTTTGTCCTACATACATTTTTGTTCACAAATTGTTTTCCAGTTCCTTTTTGACCTATATGAAATTTTGTATATTTTGTCCCAGCCTGGCGGGGGTCCAGAGAATTAACATCTTGAGATTATGCAGAATCATGAACCGAAAATATAGAAATTTATTATCTTATGATTTATACAACATATAATAAAAATTCGTTAGGGATACTTTGTTTTACAGTATACAATTTCGTAATTTTCTTCAGTTCTCTTCATTGTCATCGTTATGTCTCAGAATATGTTCTACGCGTTCTTGATACATTACAAAAGTTTTGACAATGGTGGTCTGTAACATAAGTGCCCTACTGTGATCTGTGCAATTGCTTTTTTGTTTTTGCCTCGATATGTTTTATGTTTTCTATTCATCATTATCACCATGAACTTCTTCGTTTTCGACCATGTGATCTGAACGATAATAACCAAAGCTCGGAACTTGGGGACTTGTGTGTCGTGTGCATGAGTAAGGTTACAGGTATAACGTACACAAAGCTCACCCTGCAAGTGCTCAGGGACAGTCGTGTGTACTAAGAATGTGGTCACATCGAATGACAGGAAGACGGACGAGGAAACTGTGTCGTGTCGAAGCCAATGACATTCAGATAATTAATTAGAGGTAAACGGTCTGTTTGAAAATAAGAAAATACATATTACTCGAATGGGTATTGTATACGTTTGAAAATATATTTCTTAAAATTTAGGTACAGAATTTCGTGGAGGAATTCTGAGGAGATACATTATTTTCTTCGAATGGAGAGTTTATATTTTGTAACTTGTGTCAAACACAAACTAGAGATTGGAAACGGGCATTCATTGAAACACATTGCAGTCCCTTAAATCGGTGGAAAATTTGTCCATAGCCATGGATCAAGTCGTAGTGGAACCTTCCCTAGTAGTGACATAGAAATTGAAAACTATTTTCGAGACAAATTTAAGATACTTATCTTTCTCAGATACGAGATCAGCTAGCAACTACTGAAAATCGAACAGGAAACAGTGACAGTGAAAACATTCAATGCTTTATTTCGGCCTAAGACTTTATAATACAATTACAAACCATTTTCCAAATTTGGAATTTTTTTAAATTGAAGCTTTTAAAGAATAAATTTGTAAAATTATCCACGATATAATATAATATTAACAAATGTATTTTTTTTTACCTTTTATTTCTGTCTACTATATTCTTCTGTCGAATTGTCAATTTATATTAAATGTGTATTTTTCTCTCTTTTTCTCTTTCTTCTTTATTCTTGCTCTTGTGTTGTATTTATTTTTTTGAATTAAGTTACTTACTGTATTTAGTAAAATATCCTTGTAAATTTTATGTTATATTATTGACTAAGACCACACCGTACACGAACCTGGCTCTTACGGTAGTGGCTAGAAACATTTTTGTTTTATAAATGTAATTTGTATTCAGTAGGTAGCTAGTTAAAATAAATAAAATAAGAAAATTAATTTTGCTCCCGTCACTTCATTTGACGTGGAAATAAGTTTCTTTCGTTTGAAATCAAGTTTAACTAACAGACGAAGAAGGTATGGGTTCGAAAAATATTCGAATGTATGCAGTCATACACTGTAATAAAATATACAGAGCAGAACTGCAAATTTGATGTATTTTGCATGTTCATTTATATATATGCTATAAAATTACTTGTTTCAACCTACCATAATATTATCATTATGTTGTTCCAGCCAGGAACCACTTTTATAGCGGACCTTACAGTACCTCTGTGCTGGAAACGGGAGTTTGTTGACATTGAAGTCCGGTCGCTTAGCCACGTTCAAAGACAGAAGTCCCCAAGTTCCGAGCTTTGATAATAATTGCAGTGCTTGGGAAAAGTGACATAAGTCAGTTTTCACAAACCTTTTTTTGATAATTTATTGACAACTTACACTGATTTATGTCGATTAGATTTTTTTCTGTATGAATTATTGTAATGGGAGGAATACCTATGTATTTTTTTTTTCAAGCGAACAGATGTTCCGGAAGTTTTCAATAAATTATCAAAAAAGGTTTGTGGAAACTGACTTGTGTCAGTTTTCCCGAGCATTACAGATATAACAAGGATGGCCTTGATCCCTCCATCAATGTCTTGGTCTTCCTTGATCTCTGTGTCCTCTTGGTATATATACTGAAGATAACCTTGGAAGTCTCTCCCTGCTTATCCTTTGTACATGGTTCTTCCACTCTCTCTGATATTGTTGAATTTCTTCGGTTTATTATTATTATTATTATTATTATTATTATTATTATTATTATTATTATTATTATATCATATTTAATCTGGTGAAGTTAAGACCACTAGGCCTTATCTTCGACTCCACCACGAATATGTAGCTACAAATGCAACATATTTGGACAGCAACGAAGAAACTATGGGTAATTAGTCATATTCAATTACACAAAAACTTAGACACAAAACAAGAATATTTTGCAATTGCAGTAATACAAAACGAAAAGAAAACACAAAATCAATGATAATGTTAAAACTGTTTACAATTGAGCCGTTCAGAGTAAAAGTGGTGTAAGTCAAAATTGGGTAATGAGGTTTAAAGTAAAAATTCTGTAAATACAGCCCAAAGGAGGAATTAGTATGTCCTTCGTGCTATCCACTGACTACTAATACTTTAAAGAAATTTAATATTAATTGCTACTTTGCGCTGTATTTTAAAGAATGCTTTTTAATCCTCATTACCCATTTTTACTTAAACCACTTCTGCTCTGAACGGCTCAATTATTAAACATTTAACTGAACATTTATAAATGATCCATAGCTCCTCTCCCAATCCACTCTCTCTCATAAGATTGTTGTAATAAATTAGTGGCTTCAGCTACATGTTTCCTGGTGTTTCATATTGACCCATAGGATAGGATGAAATAACAAAAAAGTGAACTATATTTCAGGTATATTAGCAAACAAAGACGATCAATTAATTAATATCAACATGACGATTAAACAAGAAATTCAAGGTAAACTGAAACTTCGGATGAAAATTCAATGGAACCCACTACGTTGATTAAAAAATGGGAGGATCTGTGGAACACGAACCTCCCTCCAATAACTAGAGTATCCTTTCCAATACCCTTGCGCATTATTTTTTTGACAATGTTATCCTTATCGTGATAGCAAAATCGAGAAATATTGAAAGGTAGTAAATGTTTCAAGTTCTTAGTTATGCAGTCATTTCAAATTATTTACTTTCTGAAAGACTAGGACCGTAAGTAAATAATAATAATAATAATAATAATAATAATAATAATAATAATAATAATAATAACAATAATAATAATAATGAGTTGAACTTTTAAATTCGAAATTTATGTTTAGTTACTATCTAATAAAATTTTCTAAAATTAGTTTTGAATGTTCATTTAAGGGTATTAATTGTTGTGGTATTAATATGTCCACAGGTCATTGCAACTTTCCACTACATGGGAATGCTATTCGGGCCTCCATACCTCTACGCGACGTTAATTTGCATTGCATCTACGCAATTGGAAAAAATTAATATCCTTCTCTCAAATATCAAACAGGAACTTACTTCCTCAGAAGAGGAGTCAAAATGTGATGTTCATGAAAGTATTAAAAACTGCATACGACTTCATCAAGTTGTTGTAGAGTAACGTAACTCCTTATTTAGTGAAAAGTTGTAGTTAATTTCACAAAGTTTTGAATTGAGAACACAGTTTGTAATTTTTAATTCAACTTTCAGGTACCTGCGATTACTGGAAAAGACAACGAATACTCTGATGGGTGGTCTGTTTTTTATCCTGCTTTCATCTTTGTGTGCAAATGCTTTCTCGTCGGTAATGGTAAATCTAGCCAGCTGGTGTTAAAAGCATCTATAAAACTAAGAACAGCACATAATATGTGACCCAAAACCAGTAGCAGTAACGTGTATATTAAATGAAAATTCTTACTGTTGATATTATTTATATATATTAACTTACTCATTACACAACACATTATATATATATATATATATATATATATATATATATATATATATATATGAAGGAAGTAACGAATATACTGGATGTTTAAAAACAAGTGTCGCATTTTTACAGGTGGTACTATAGGTCGAAATTAGAAAAAAAGTTTTCATAAACATGTGTCCGGAAAGAAGTATCTCTTGAGATATGGGCCATGCTGTATTGCGGTCTATGATCGTTATTTGTTTAAAAACACAAAACAATGGTGCATCCCTCTACAGAAGTAAGCAGAGAATTTAGTAATAAGCAAAGGTCCAGGATACTATGAAGGTTATTATTTACTTGTGTTAGTAAGTATGTACATTACTTACAGTATTCAGTGGTGTAGGCTGTCTTTCTGTTTCTGCACTACGGAGTACCTCCCCATTTCCTATGCCTCGTGCAACAATACTTAACTCGAAGGTCTAACGGGCTATGAATTGGTCGAGGAGGTGCCGTAGCATGGCCTCCCCGATTACCTGACCTAACTCCTTTGGATTTCTCGCTACGGATACATTCAAATATATTGGTGAATGCCACATCCACCTACAACGTACAAACGTTACAGGGGCGTGAATTCAATGCATGTGATCAAATCCGACAATAGGCAGATGTGGTCGCAAGAATTTGTGATTCACTGAGAATACCTGAAACATGTGTATCAATGTGTGGTAATTACATAGAGCACCTTCTTTAGTGCCTATGTAACAGATAGGTGGGTATCATGGCCACAATAAAGCATAGCCCATATCTCAACTGACATTTGTTTCCGGACCCATGTTTATAGAAACATTTTTCCGAGTTTCGACCTATGCTATATGTCGATTTTGTTATGCTATTATTATTTTTTTTTGTAATATGTTAGTATTCTGTTCTTTAAATTTTTGTTAAATTTCCACTGCTTGCATACTTTGTGACCTGGTAGAGTTTATGGCCTTAACTTTGCCAGTATAAATAAATACAAAAATAATTACAAAATAAAATAAATAAATAAATAAATAAATAAATAAATAAATAAATAAATAAATAAATAAATAAATAAATAAATAAATAAATAAATAAATAAAGTAAATCAGTAAGTAAGTAAATAAATAAATAAAGACATAAACAAATAAATAATGACAATAATAATAATAATAATAATAATAATTATTATTATTATTATTATTATTATTATTATCAACGCTACATCCTGTAAAAATATGCGACATTTTTTAAACACCCTATATACCGGCAGACGGAGGCTATTTTATCTCAATGAGACATTACTTTTAGAAAAATATAACTTACTTACTTATTGGCTTTTAAGGAACCCGGAGGTTCATTGCCGCCCTCACATAAGCCCGCCATTGGTCCCTATCCTGAGCAAGATCAATCCAGTCTCTACCATTATATCCCACCTCCCTCAAATCCATTTTAATATTATCTTCCCATCTACATCTCGGCCTCCCTAAAGGTCTTTTTCCCTCCGGCCTCCCAGCTAACACTCTATACGCATTTCTGGATTCGCCCCTACGTGCTACATGCCCTGCCCATCTCAAACGTCTGGATTTAATGTTCCTAATTATGTCAGGTGAAGAATACAATGCATGCAGTTCTGTGTTGTGTAACTTTCTCCATTCTCCTGTAACTTCATCCCTCTTAGCCCCAAATATTTTCCTAAGCACCTTATTCTCAAACACCCTTAACCTATGTTCTTCTCTCAAAGTGAGAGTCCAGGTTTCACAACCATACAGAACAACCGGTAATATAACTGTTTATAAGTTCTAACTTTCAGATTTTTCGGCAGCAGACTGGATCATAAAAGTTTCTCAACCGAATAATAACAGGTATTTCCCATATTTATTCTGTGTTTAATTTCCTCCCGAGTATCATTTATATTTGTTACTGTTGCTCCCAGATATTTGAACTTCTCCATATCTTCAAAAGATAAATTTCCAATTTTTATATTTCCATTTTGTACAATATTCTCGTCACGAGACATAATCATATACTTTGTCTTTTCGGGATTTACTTCCAAACACATCTCTTTACTTGCTTCCAGTAAAATTCCCGTGTTTTCCATAATCGTTTGTGGATTTTCTCCTAACATATTCACGTCATCCGCATAGACAAGAAGCTGATGTAACCCGTTCAATTCCAAACCCTCTCTGTTATCCTGGACTTTCCTAACGGCATACTCTAGAGCAAAGTTAAAAAGTAAAGGTGATAGTGCATCTCCTTGCTTAAGCGCACAGTGAATTGGAAACGCATCTGACAGAAAATAACCTATACGAACTCTGCTGTATGTTTCACTGAGACACATTTTAATTAATCGAACTAGTTTCTTGGGAATACCAAATTCAATAAGAATATCATATAAAACTTCTCTCTTAACCGAGTCATGTGCCTTTTTGAAATCTATGAATAACTGGTGCACTGTACCCTTATACTCCCATTTTTTCTCCATTATCTGTCGAATAGAAAATATCTGGTCAATAGTTGATCTATTACGCCTAAAACCGCACTGATGATCCCCAATAATTTCATCTACATATGGAGTTAATCTTCTCAAAAGAATATTGGACAAAATTTTGTACGACGTCAACAAAAGTGATATTCCTCGAAAGTTACTAGTTAGTCATGTCCCCCTTCTTGAAGATAGGTACGATTATGGACTCCTTCCATAGAAAGATATGATCCTTATAAAAATGTAGGTATTATAATTTACTGATTTTTTATATAAGTGACGAATTTTACTCTTACATACTTGATAAAGTCTTCATGTCATCATCATATCCTTCACGTGTTAGACTCAAGTGCAGTGGTCGTCTATACTCGCTGAAATGGTAATGAGTAAGCTGTCCATTGTAGGTAATATGCCCAATCGTGAAGCAGAAAGAGGGAAAGAGCATTTCTCACAGCAGCCACGGATGCACCACACTATAGTGCAGTCTCTTATCCGTGAGTAGGCGACGCTAGCCCGAGGGTGCACTGAGCTGATGTCCGCTAGCTCTACTGTATCCGTTACGGTCTCATGCCAGCATTTCGTGGTCTTTCCTAATTTCTCCTTCCTCTTGGTACATAAGCAAGAATTTGTCTAGGTCATCTAGTGCGAACCATCTTTCGATATGTTTCTACCACTGAAGTCTCTATTGTTGAAAGACCACACCCCTATCTAACACCTTGGTTAATTGAATTCCAGCTAGTAGTTAAATTCTTATGGGAGTTTCATTTTTCTGATACCAATTATAAATGGAAAAATGATTTGATTTGGTAACCATGGCATAAAATTTCTAAATGTTTATTTGATAAAGTAGGCCTACAGTAAATGAATTGAAAATATCATCTATCTTAAGAATTCCAAAACAAATAGAAAATTCAATTCCACAGATATAGGATTTGAAGAGTAGTATAATTAATACATTTCAGTAATTTAATCTTTCTGGAATGAAACATCTGCCTATTAAAGCTAAGCGTCTTACACTTATGACAGTGTAGTTAACTTATAAAGTGAAAATTCAGCTTTAAGATAAGTCAGATATGTAGGCCTACATCAAATTGTTAATATAGTATTCCTGAATGTTTGGCTCATATTTGTGGTGCACAGTATAATAATTATATGCATATTATACGTATATGAATAACAAATTTCGATCTCATAATATGAGATACTGCTTGTGTAAATTGGAACATGTATAATATTTTTCACTTGTTCACGGAATGAGTGGCTAATATTTTTAAAAGTTCCGTTAGTGTGGTTTTGGTTGTAAATAGATGAAAAAGATTCAATTAAATATGTAGTAGAACATGTTCTTCACTATAATATCAATAATGTCAGTTAAATCTGGAAATGATAATCAATTATTAATCACTATATTCATCAAGGATTGGGCTCATTATCCCGACTTGGCGAAATCAGTGAGTTGACATTTTCTGAGCGTCGTACAACGTCTAATATTCCTTTTTTTATTATATTTGTAAGCTACTTTGTCAAGGCTCTGTTCATCCGCTCTTGGAAACAAAATTTACGAATAGTATCTGTATATTCTCATTTTGTCATTTATATTGTAAATGTTTCATTCTCGTCTTGTAGCTGTTTTTCTTATTCGATCAAGACGCATACTAACTTTCATTCAATGCAACAAGAACTTCATTTCTGGCACCTTAAATGTAAACAAAATATTATAATTAAATTACCAATTTTGTATTAAAGGTTCCAATTGGTATAATTTTTCTCCTAAACTTTACCTTGTTACAGAAATATCTGCAATAACATTTGTATAATTTCATTATGAAAGTACCAATATAAATTTGAGGGATATGTACAGTACAAATACAGAATTTTAAAAAGGACCGAATCTTGGTAGAAGTACTCCTCTACGTAGGCAACAAGCTTCGCACGACTGTTCACAAGTGGCATACATTTAGACGCCCTTGTTTACTGCACATGCGCAATGCGTTGTACAGACCGATTATTTAGTCCCGACAGCTCAGCGACGCGAAAGAGGGGAAGTAATAGGTGTAATGGGGAGAGTTCCGGAGGAGAGATAAGGGCGAGCGATCGGTAAAGGAATGCAGTACATCTTAACTGTACTGGAAACATACCGCTCTAACGCACGCATGGCATCCGATCGCTCCGAAGGCAAGCGAGTGACTAAACCAAACACCCCTTGGCGTAACTAAATGGACTCGCCTGACCCAAGCGAACATCTCCGGCGACTGTCAGGACTAAATAAACGTACTGTATCTGTAACTTAGTAAAATAATATGGTCCATATTTTGTTTCTGAGTCTGTACAAATACGGATTTAAAATTTGGGGAGACTTTTGATGGGAGTCACCTGTATGTAACCAACAATTTCACACGACTCTCACAAGTACCATATTACAGAGGCTCTTGTTTACTGCACATACGCAGTGAATTGTAAGTGCCACATACAATAAGGGAGCTCCAAATTATATTTCCGTATCTGTGCATTCCGAGTTACATTGTCTCATTGTGAAAGATTCACTGTTTCATGGCATTTTTATTCATAGGTTGTCTAGATATCCATAAGATATTGCTTGCTTTTAATATTAATTTCCATACACGTTCATAATACTGTTTTTTGATAGATATCTGTGATGTCAACCATAGGCCTAGCATGCATCTAAAATGTATTATAATTGAGTAAATAATTCTATACTAAAATTTTCTTCTTTATTTGCAGAGCTTGGGAGATTTCAGTGGCTTGACTTATTCAGCATTTGCATACGTACTTAATATTGGATTCGTGTGCAGTTATTGCACTTTTGGAACAATTTTGACAACACATGTAAGTTACTATTACGGTTTCTAATTATTTTTAATTTGTCTGAAAGGGCTTCGCTGCTACTAAAATTCTATTTCGGTGAGTCAGTTCGAGTCAGTTTTTCCTTATGTTCGACTTCAATGCGACTGATTAGTTTGAAGTATAGTCAGACTTCTATAACAAACAATCATATCTCATTATCGAGAAGACAGAAAACAACTGGTCCGATTTTTATTGAACAGAAGTCATGACGTCTAACTTCTGGACACACGGAAATTATTATCCGACACTTCTGGTAACAAGAACGGCAGTACATTGCTTTCATCACAAAATATTAAAAGTTGAATCATTCCACTCTGCAGATGAAACTTGTGTGTGACATTTATGCAACAAACAGTGTGATAAACATCATATCTTATGGTACACCAGAAGGATAGAAAATCATTATCATACAGGAAAGACAGTTGACTTGAAGCAAGACAAACTTTTCTGCATGAATGTGCGCATTGCTCCCTTTATGATATCTCATTAACTCCTGTGTGGATTTTCCTGATATTCTTCACATATCATACGAGTATACAAATTAATATGGATATTTTTAAGTCCCAAGTAACTGTAGTTGGTTTTTAAAATACTTACAACAAAAATACAATTAAAATTTGACAATACCATTGCCCGTTTTACTCAGAAACTACCAAAGATTGAGAATAAAAATTCTGTAACATGTAACATGCATCATTTACAACATACGGTATTAATGTCAGACTATGTAAATTTGTACATTAGGAGATATGTCCAAAATTTGAGAAATATGGCATTAACCGTGTCTGCGAAAAGGGAATTTATATTAATTTCTAAATATGATAAATAAAAAGATGTACTTCCAAATTCCTTTATCCCTTTATCACAAATAAACGTTCGCCCGTCCATAAAACAATTTAGGGCCTAAAATAACTCATAAGAGTAAAAACACACATTTTTATTATACAAAGTTTTCTGGTTTTTAAAAGTGGAGAACCGAAATAGTTATTTACGATAGGAGTGTTAAAAACAAAATTTTATTTTGTGAGTGCGAAAAGAGAGAGCAGCCTGAGTGAAGAAAACCTACAAACAAAATAAAATTATTATCAACATTGTGCCGCACACAATTTTTAGACAGTAGTTCGTTGCCACACAGCCAATTATTGACATATTCGCGCTCAATGCCATAGTGAAACTTTATCAAATTAAAACCAAGCGGTGCTATAGATGAGTGGTAGTCAGTGCAGCTAGAGTTTCCCACGTTCCTCTTAATAAAATCATCTTTAAATTTAATTAATAATTGTTTCATAAGGTTATCAATGAAATAGGTCCCGAAGCAATTTATTTAATTTATGTACATTTCTTAACCAAAACATTCATTTCTAAAATAGACCTATCATTATTTAAACTGCTTTATTGATCGATTCCGATTGCTGTCGTGTGAGATCTGGTGAGAATCAATATTGAAAATTGGAGCAATCGGTTAAAAGTAGATGTTAAAAATACTTCACGTGCTAATTAAAAGTACTTTTCGCACTCTCGTTTTTTAACATTAAAATACTGTATCTCCTTTTAAGAATGGCTGTGTAAAAATATTGTAGTTATTCACCTAAGCGTACCCCTTTCCATTAAGTATAAGTTAATAGGAGGAACATTTTTATCTTCATTCAAATATGAATAGGCCTATATGAACACATTGTTTTTATATACATATTTTCAATATGACAGTGTAAGAGACTTGAGCAAGACCTCTCCCTGAAAGAGGGTTCTCTCTTAAGTTATCCAGATTTCCCAGTATCTCTATACGTAGCAAAATCTCGCCTGGAAAATTCGTTCCAGTATCTGATTCATTTATTATTTATTTATTCAATTATTCATCCATTCATTTATTTATTTGTTTATTTACTTATTTACTTACATACTTATTTATTTATTTACTTATTTATTTATTTATTTATTTATTCTGGTATAGTTAAGATCATCAGACCTTCTCTTCCACACCACCAGAAATAGAAATATGTATACAAATAAAGCGTAAAAATATATAATTAAGAAATGGAGGAACCAAAAAAGATGGTGGCAGTAATTCTCGGAAGCCGAAACAGGCACAAGAGCTTAATCCCTGTATGATCATGATGACGATTGTTTCAGTACGAGATTGCAAGAGACACGACCTAGACCAAAAACTGGATATGTAATCTATTAGACGCCAAATGAAACTAAGATTTCAGCCTCAAGATACAGAAGTTCATCTGAGTATCTAATACTTGATTGTTTCAGTATGAGAGTGTGAGGGACGCAGCCTGGAACTCTGATTGGGTTGGTGCCCCTGTCTCATATCAGCGATGTATTCTGTTTATCATCCAGTCGACTCGGGAGTTCAAACTTACTGCGGGGAAGATTGTTCCAGTCTCACATGAAACCATGTTGAATGTAAGGATAGACGAGTAATTATTATAAATTTGTTATAGTTGGATCAGTTTGGCAAGCATTTCAATGAGATAATTATATTTTACATCCCATAAATTCTTGTATAATTTAAATATTGCAGAAAATGATCATTCACAAAGAAATGTTGGTACGTAATGATAAATTAATATTAATTAATTTATTATTCCCTTTATTCCATATGTTTGTTCATTAAATCTTAAAATGGTGTTTCGGACAAATGTGTATATTGATAGATTTTGATCAAAATACAGGGTCTTTCATAAGTAACGAGTCTATCGATAAATTAACTGTTTTGAATAATTTTTTGAAATGATGTTCATCCTCACGAGAAACAACCCTTCCCGGTGCCGTACAGTAAGTCGATTTGGAAAGGAACACCCCCTTTCCTCGCCGCCAGAGCTATTAAACGAAAGAATGGTTAGTATTTTAAACCTTTATTAAACCTGTATTTGTAAAAACAGTTTCAATTGTTGACAAATTATGGTGTACAATTTTCAAAATGTCTTCCGTTCTGCTGAATCTACAAACATAAGCGACGTATCAACTCTTCATGGGCTCTGGTGAGCATGTCAGGCGTAAACATTTGTATCGTATGTTCAATTCATTCCACTAATTCAGGAATGGTGCGTGGCTTAGTCGCATAGACACGATCCCTGATTAATCCCCAGAAAAATAAGTCTATGGGAGTCAAATTAGCTGACCGCAGAGGTCAATGGATTGGGCAAATTATCTCTTCTGCAATAACGTTAAGCGGCTGTGTGGCATTTTATCATTCCATTCTATTACAACAATGTGTATAGGCATGGCCGTGTACCATTATACTTGGTATATAGAAGGTCATCCTCCAGGTCATTTTAAGTTGGCGTCAAATGCATATTACACATGGATAAGTAGCTTCCTCTGGCGTCGGGGGAGGGGGTTTTTGTTTCCAAATCGACTGTACGCCACCGAAAAGGGTTCTTTCTCGTGAGGATGAACATCATTTCAAAAATTATCCAAAAAATTTGATTTTGCGATAGACTCGTTACTTATAAAAGACTCTATATAGCCTAAGTAAACTAAACTGAAAAAAGCCTAATATCATTCATATTTATTTCAATATATATATATATATATATATATATATATATATATATATATATATATATATATATATATATATTATTATTTCCAATTATATTCTCAAATTTGCTAATGAGATGCAAATTTTAGAAATGTTTACGACTTACAGCAAACACCAGTCTACTATCTACTCCTCAATTCCCCTTCACGTTGGATGCGCCCATGCGTGTTATGTAATTATGCGATAGTTGTGAGTGCAGTATCTTTCGAGATAACGAATAGAATGGCTTGCTATTTGACTGTAGAAGAAAAGATGATTTTATGCAAGACATAATTTGAATCGGCTCACTGAGTATGTACGGAGTTAATTACGAAATACAATGTTACAATAAATGATCTTTCCGATTACAAACTTGATTAACTATCGCTAGGAGATACTTAGAAACATGATATTGGTATCAATGGAAAGAGAAACTCAAATATATTTTGTTATTAATTCGGTTAAATCACATGTGCGACTCTTAAATCAGCTAAAATTAGAAAACATGAAATTGGTATCAACAGAAACAGAAACTCCAACAATTTTCAAATTTTTTCACGGGAAAACGTGAAACATGAAACAGAAAGAGAAACATTTGGTTCACAACCGTAAGTAAGTCACATGTGCTCAATGTGAGCTCCTTGTGTCACACGACACACATCAAGTCTGTAGTCATTTTCCTGTCATACACGTTGTAGCATTGGGCCATCCACCAATGCAATGGCCTCTGTGATGCGGACACGAAGATCCTCAATGGTAGGTGGTAATGGTGGCTGATACACTTGTTGTTTTATAAAACCCCATAGAAAAAAATCACAGGGAGTGAGGTCGGGGGAACGTGGAGGCCAATGCAAACATTCTAAATCTTCACGGCCAGCACGCCCAATCCATCTCCTTGGAAGTCGTGTATTCAGTTCATTTCTGACATCTAAGTGGTAATGGGGTGGTTCCCCATACTGCTGAAAAATGAGACCTTCAATGTCCTGTTCCAGTTGTGGAAGAAGTCATAACTGTAACATGTCTAGGTACGAATTACCTGCGACTGTCGCCTCGACAAAGAAGAAAGGGCCATACGCCTTTTCACGGCTTATAGCACAGACTGGGATATATGAAAATCTAGCATACAAAATGCCCTCCTGTCTTCGTTTGCAGCAATTTTTCTGTTATATCGTCTCCTAGCAACGAAATTAACAAATATGCGATGGGTTCACCAACATAACAACAAATATTTGAGTTTCTCTTTCCATTGATACCAATATCATGTTTCTAAGTGTCTCCTAATGATAGTTATTCAAGTTTGTAATCGGAAAGATCTTTTATAGTGACACTATGTACGTACTCCCTCACCGACGACGCAGACAGTACTTCCGTGAATAAATTTGAGAACAAAGGGGTCGGTATTAAACGAAAAACGTCTTAGAATCAGATCAGTTTTAATACAGGATAGATTATATGATATTAACGCTCGAACATTCGCCATAAAAATAACTAAAGAATTAGTCCAGCAGAAATAACGTACCGTATCTGTATCATCTGCAAAGATAACATTGAGTTAGAAATTACAAGAATTTTAATGGAAGAGCTGTGGAGAGTGAATAGGAAATTATTTATGCGATATTCCATTTGTGTTGGACAAGAGGGTCGGAATTTACAGCATATAATATAAAGCAAGTGTGTTGTAATTTAATTGCCCTGTTACGGTGCTAACTCCAACGGCCGCAACCGCAGCCCTAAGCGAGGACCTGCGCGCCGATACGTCGGTAAACTAAAGCTATAACAACATTGTGCATTTATGGTAGGCATAAAATATTAATTATCATAAGAAATGTCTTTCTTTAAGGGCTTCCGCTTTCTGTTCGTATCTAGTAATGCTCTCACTGCCTAATAAAGCGAAATCGCTGTTTATACAGGTGGATGGTAACCTCTGCACCAAAATGAAACTGATAATAGACGATGAAGAGAGATTTGAAAAATCTAAATAAGTTTTTTCTCTAACATTCACCATTTTAGAGGAAATCGTTATGTTTCTGTGAAGCATTTAGCAACATCACGGCTGCTGCAAGCTCGGCCTTCCTCCTTACCTTCCCCTTCCCTTCTACAGTACTCAGTCGGTAGGATGCGACGTGCGCTGCGTTGCAAGATTTATTTAAAAGATTTTCGCTATTATTCTATTTAATTTATAGCTGAACGATTTCATTTGCAAAAATAGATTCAAGAAATTAATTGTTCAGGTTAGTTTTACCTATCTGCTTGTATAGCAATCAGCCATTTCTCACGGGTCACTACCGTGCCACTTCAAACATTGGACAAAGACTATTTGTTTTGTTTAACTGTGCTTCATCGAAGGAAAAGTGTAATAAAACATTTGTTATATTTAACATGTAGAATCACCTCTTAAATTTTGGTGCAGAGGTTACTATCCACCCTACATATGAAGTTCATCTCCATCGCGTATTTCGACTAGAGTAATCAGGTACAGAATCTATGAACTGCATACTACAGCCACTTTTGAATAGTGTAGCATGTATTATAAAGTGTTCATAATGTTTTTCTCTCTCTCTGTCTACAGATGATCAATGAGTCCTTCTCTCTCTTCATGTTTCTGCTCACAGTGAAGGACAAAAGCCAGGAAAATTAGGGAAAAATTTGAAGAAATAACAATGATATATATATATATACCATTTCATTTCATTTCATATCAAGTATGTTGTGTATGTCACTCTTGAATTTTAGATTATATTACTTTAAACGTAAAAAAACTAGTAAATTATTTGTAAAATAACATAGTAACATAGCACGGAACATCACAAACAAAATTAATATTACTTATTTGTTACATTATCACCGTTAATTCTCTCAATATTATAGTAAGACAATAAACATTTAAAAATATAATGTAAGAGACTCTCCAGAAGTTAATAATTAGGCTATCATACTGTGAACATTCGCCTAAAATATACGTATGTTGTTTTATTATTTACAGATTATTTAGGTGAAATATATATTCTTTTAAATATTTTCCATATGTTTTTCGTCTTATTGCAATTAGAAATAAGGAAATTTTTGCTTAGTCGATGACGCTCCAATTTGTTATAAGACTTAAGATTTTCACATCCTTTAAATTTTGCTTTATTTAAGGGTTTTCATACTTGGATGGAGAATCATCCAAGGTTCCAGAGCAATGTATCGCCTTCATTGCAAGAAAATGGAAGGAAATGGATCTTTTACAAAAAGCTGTCTTCAGGACTAGAATTTTACCATTACTTTCCTGTAGGCTACTTGTGTCGTAGATGAAAAGTAGCTTCGAATCACAGAACGTTTCTATAAAGATGATACGATACAAGACACTAAAAATCCAATTAACACGTAAACATGTGCTGCAATTCTGACATCCTCAATAACCTAACGAAGTTATTTACGTTACATTGTTGACCTACTATGAAGGGCTGTTCACGTAAATTATGGAATTACAAAACAAAGTGGACTCCTCATTTATAGATTCATGATTATTATTAGCACAGACAGATTTAGATACATTACTATGTTTCGCCATCTGTGTTAGTGGTATGGTTAATATGTTCTATTTATGGATATTCGTTACGTTAAAATATAAGTACAATCCAATTCTGAGAAGAGTTATTATCTTCGAAATATTCATAGTCTGCAATAGACTTATACTGGAAGCCACTTAAATCCTGCACCATTAACGATTTCAAGGCTTATTGATCACTCCGCTTCTTTATTGAGCAATCAAACTACCTCCGGCCTTTAGGTTTGTATGGTATATCAGACATTTCTTTAAAAGTCCGTCAATAAAATTTTCCACGTGGCTGTGTTATTTTTGTTTGATTTTATATCATATGCCTGTGTTTCCCTTAAGAGTAATGTGTCATTACTGCAGTGCATTTTCTTGATTTGTGTTGCAGTCATATCTATCGTTTCAGTTTACATAAAAAGAGAGAATATCGTAGTTTCATAACATTTATATATATATATATATATATATAATTTTTTCGGAAAAGTGAAATATTAACAAATTTGCAGTCTATACACCTGTTACATTTTTATTTGTAGTACAGACTAAATGTTCTGTAATAGTAGATTTTACTTTTACTACAACGTTTTGCATAATACTTCGTGTAACGAACTAGTTTTACAAGCAGTGGTAAAGAAAGCTGCATTTTATTTTAAGTCGGTAGCTTCGACATAAATTCTTTTTATCAAGAAGTACGGTATGTTATTATAAAAATATAATATTCGCGGTCCAGTTTTCATCTTCTTTTCTAATATTAATGAAGTAGAACAGTAGTGTCAGAGTTGTAAGCTCCAAAACCGGTTGTGGAGCTAGAGAATGCAGTCAGAGCGTGAACTTGCTTATGTCTGTGGAAACACCGGAGCACGTAACGAGTCATAGTGGAGCGCTCCGCTCCGTTTAGTCTCTGTCTGACAACTCTGAAGTAGAATAACAGATCCTCGAATTTATTTTTCTGTGTTCAGTTGGTGTATAAGTCTGGATTAATATTAAACGTATAATTTGTACATATATAATATAATACATGCAATATAATATTTCAGTACTTGTATACATACTGACTAATCTTTTGTTTATTTCTCGATAACTTTTGTTTTTATACATATAATCATGTGTAATTAAGCGAAATATTAACTATTAACACAAATTTATAAAGTATGAGTTTAAACCACTTCATATACATGTATTTAATATATAAATGAATTATTTAAACCACGAAAATCAAACGTGTCGCACAGCGCAGTCCATTCAACAAGAATATCAATCGAACTTCATTTCCATCTCGCAATTGGAATTTAATGCAACAAAGTGTATTGTGGAGTTTGTTTCCAAAAGGTACCAAATTCAATTGATAAATTTTCGAGAAGAGGAAAAAAAAACGTTTTTATTGTAACATATCAATATTTGATTCAGGATTTATCTGGGCATATTTGAAGTGTTTTACAGCAAATTTTATGCTATTCCATACTTTATTCGAAAGTTCAAAAGTTATTTGAAATTTAATTTTGAATTTGGTACGCTTTGGCATAAAAATTCGAAAAAAGATTTTATACAGTGCACTTAATGATTAAATAACTTTCAGTAATACATTTTGTGGCATTTACTGTTAATCACAATGTTGTTTCACATACAAGGTGATTCACGAGAATTTACCATCTTTTACGGAGCTTATTTCCGAAGACATTCTGAGCAAAAAAGTCATGTAAACATGGGTCGTATTATCAATATTTACAGAGTTACATTTCATTATTGGAACGCATTGCTGTGAATGTGTGATCTTGGTCAGCGTACAGTCAGCAGCTACCGCGAGCGCTACGGAAATCAAAGACAGCCGAATGCAGTTACGTAGAGCGACGAGTGCCGTTCACAAGCGTGCGGCCAAGGGAACTCAAGCGAACGGCGACATTTTTTAAAATGTGTTGTAAACTCTTCAAAACTGTAAATTAGGATACAAAATTGAACTGCAAATAATTAAGTTGGTGGAAGTGGTGTGATTTGTAATAATTTTTGTGATAAGTGCGTAAGAATAATGTAACTTTCTATTTAAAAATAGAAAAAGGAGTCTATATGAAGCAAGTAAGGAGTTCATAGCACATTTTTAGCTTCGTAATACTTGCCAACTAAAGAAATAATACTTCTGAATGGTTCATTCTCTATTTGTGTTATTCTTTTACTTTCAAACTAAAGAAAAAAACGTATTTTACAAACACCTTTAAATTGGTGTAACTCTGAAAATATTGAGAATAGGAACTATGTTTATATGACATTTTTTGCTCAAAATGTCTTCACAAATAAGCTCTGTGAAAAACGGTAAATCCTCGTGAATCACTCTGTACAGAGTTTAAGAATTAACATCTTGTCTTAGCAGCAACAAAAGCAACATTTTTACATAAAAGTGTACATCAATAATATTAATGAAATTACATCTGATACTAATATTATTTCTTCCACGCCTCATTTGTGAAATGAAATTTGCTTTAATTCATACTCTATAGCAGAAAGTAGAGATATCAAGTCGACATTTATTGTTACATAAATTACTGAGTCGTTGAATTTGCTTTCTCAATAACACGGTTTAATATTTTATTTTTAAATGATCTAATATTAAAATGTTTTTTTTTTAAGGTGTGTTCCTCCTCAAACGTTATATCATGTCCAATGAAAATAAAATTCCTTTAAAATTATTATGCAAAAATATAATAGAATCGCAAAGTATGCATTAACTGATATAAAGTCATCATGCTTCTGATTATGCTTACTCTAAAACAACAAAAGGTCAATACAGAAAAATTCGATGTGACTGTGTAGTAGGCGACGGGATACTTCAAAGTCATGGCTATTTCAAAGATACTACTTAGCAGTTGAAATCAAAACTAAAGTTATTGTTTATCCTTACATCCAGCTCCTTAAAATTCAAATTAATCTCTTTATAAAAATACACAATTACAAAATGTAGAAATAATTTTTTAATTACGAAATAAAAAATGGCATAGTTATGAATTATAGGTAGGACAAACGCGTGTGTAAACCTGATGCTAAACAATACTGAATGCAATTATAGTGAAATTTAGGCATGACTCGGATCTGTCAAGTGGAACAGTTAGCTGTATTACTGAGCAGATAGGATTTCACGAAGTTTGTATACGATGCGTCCCTGCGAAACCTTACTGAAGGCCACAAAGCTCGCAGAATGACTTGTTCTCAGTCATTCCTGCAAGAATATGCTATTTGCGGCCTAGCCTTTCTTGAATCCATTGTCACTGGTGACAAGATATGGGTTCACCATCACACCACAGAAACAAGAAGGGAATGCTCTACAATCTTCTTATCTCATAAAGGTGTTTGGCTGGTCGATATTTTGGAGAAGAGAGCAACAATAGAATGATGCTGCATATGGTATTTCAGCCGTGAAACGCTGGCTTAACGGTCAGGACACCACATTATACGAGAGTGGCATCGAAAAACTTATCTCATGGTTAGACAAATGCCTTTATCGCCATGGAGACTACTATGTGGAAAAATAAAGTGTTAAGTGAAGAACACATTTCATAGTGTGTTACTAAAGACTAACCAAGCGACGTGGCTCATATGTTTCGCACAGGACTCACATTAGGGAGGTCCGCGGTTCAAATCCCCGGATCGATCAAACTGGGTGTGGTTTTTCGTGGTTTTCCACAGTTACTTTTGCCAAATATCGGGTTAGAATTTTCATTACCACGGTTCATTCCCCTTCCTCTTCCCTGTAGAAAAAGAATTTAGATTTCATATCTTTCATCTTCTTCTCATCCATAGGCATATTCAAATCATGACCCATGTCTTTATACGCTTGCAGGAGGGGCGTCCCCTCCGAAAGCGACTCTTGGTTCCAAGTCTTTCGCAATATTTCTGCCAGAATTAATTCCTTAAGAGCACTTCCTAGGGCGCTCCGACACCTTAGAAGGGCTGTCGGAATGGATCCTGTGCTGCTTGGTCACCTTGACGGCATGAATTTAAGGCGAAGATGGTGTAAGGGGCCCATTGGGTGAGCGGGTGAGGGGTCTAATGCGGCCGGTGGACTGGTACACCTCATTCTCATTCATCCTTTAATTCGGGGTGCACAATAAGCCACTGTCAGGCCGAAGTGTTGAAGGGTCGTCCTTAACCCTCCCCAGTCACTCATTACTACTACGAAAAATCTATTATATGATATTGAGAAGTATGCAGTATAAACTTACTTTTGGGACGACTCTCGTAAATATTACCTTAGAACGTTTAGATTTACAGATAAAATTTTATAGATGAACTTTCTACACTATCTTCGAGTTATTTATGAACAAGGAGAAGATAGAAAGAATATGAATTTAGTATTCTACGTTACAAAAGAACAATGAAATAAATTAAGTTATTATATGTATGACTCATTAAGTACGAATTTACACACAGTGTAACTGATAATCGTTTAGTATCTCATTCTATCATGCTCTTATTTTCGTAAATCAGAATATGAGCATAAAAAGACACAAAGATCATACTATGCGATTCAAAGCGCAATATTATGAAAGGTAAAATTCTTAAAAACTTCGGTAGTATAATGAAGTTTATAGATTCACGTTCCGATATAATTTAACCAAATTATCTTAACTGAAGTATGGTTTTACATAATTGCGTGATTAAAACAATTTTTCGGTAAAGTTTAGAGCTCCGTTCGTTCTTTTACCGTAGGATACATGCCAATGTTTAAATTCTTGTTTATGGTATCTACTAGAAATAAAATAATTCTAATTTTATTTCTTTTTATAGGCCTATTGATATTGTGAAAAAAAAAACAATTTTATCGATAAACTTAATATGTAATTATGACCGAATAAAGAGAGATGCCCAAAAGTATTCTCGGTCAAGAATTACAATTGAAGCGGTGAGATCAATAACCATTGAAGTGCACTTCTGGGCATTCATTTTTTTCTAAATTTGAAATTAAGTTTTGGATATTTCCACAAATGCTACGACTTTAAAAGTTGGTACACTGCTTTGTCTTGATCTCCAAAACAACCAGAAATATTATGTGCAAAAAATAATAATTGGGTAAAGAAATTAAAAACGTTTTTTGCATTTTTCTCGAAACTTGTGTAAATGGACTTGAATGGTTATTGATCTCACCGCTTCAATTGATTTCACCGAGATTCGATCCCAGTTTACCAGCGTAGAAAAATATCCCCATATTAATAAGGCTAATTATGTGCTATAATTAAATGGTAGAGAGTATGAATTAGTAAATTGGTCATAGACGTGACTAAGTTACTACTTAAGTTAAAGTTAACAACAGGACCTGAATTCATAAACAACTCCGCCCACAGTAAGAACGCTTCCAACATTTTGGAACATTAACAATTCTAACATTTCAAGTTAATAAAACATGCCATAATAAGAAGTCGCCAGTACAAGTTGTTACTTTAGAACGTGAGTAGAAATGAAATATATTTAATAAACAAATACAAATCGTTTTGAATCCTGTATATTACATGACAAACCGAATACTTTGCACATCCCAAGGCAGTAGCAGTATGACAGACGATTGCGAATATAACTTTTATTCCCTTGTGTTATTTTGTGTTCAGCTTCGGTTTTCTACTCTCACACTGTTGCACGATATGCATAACCTATAAAAGTTTTAGTCTTAGAAATGTATATATTTCAAAACATTAACTTATTATATTACATTACGTAAACTATTACGTGATGGTAAGATATCCCAAACAAAAATATACTATTACATAAAATATTTACTTACAATATATCCTCAGAAATATAGCAGGGGCTTCCTATGTCACTCTCCATTTCAGCCGAAATCAAAAGTAATTATAAAATTACTTGCAAAAGAAAGTTACAATATAGAGAAAAGCGAAAATGAAGCCAATTAACCACATTATAGATGAAGACAAACCATTACTTTGAAATCCCTTTATATTTTATCTCTCAGTGCACACAATTCAATGAGCGTATTCCGAATCTCATCGGTGAGCAATCCGATGGCATCACGGTGTTCCGAATTCCACCTATGACGTCATTGGTGTTGCACCGGTGCCATCAGCTTGCAGAAGTGGTGGCAGTCTCCATCAGCCGCCATCACTGAATCTGACTGGTTCTTGTATAGGGCGGGAATTAGTAGACGAATGACATCGTGCACTGTTGTGTCATGGCGGTATGTTCTGCTTTAGTTCTGCTGTATTGTTTGTAATGAGCACAACGTAAAAACAACATGTTAATGGCTTATGAGCGAACATGTCAACGGACCAGTTATTACTACCGGTTCAAGAAATAAGTTGTTTATGATCTCTTTTCTTAGAACGAGATGGCAGTACGGAAATTTCGCAAAATTTTGCTAGCGTATTATAGATAAGAACTTACACAGTCGCCATGACAGCCATCGATCATTCCAGGAGTTTTGTTCCTATTCCGCTGCAGCGTGACGTTATTGTTGTCCACCGGTCCTGTGAGATTCGGAATACGCTGAATAATAGAGAAAATCTTATGCACGTGAAATTTCAAACTTTCGTGGTGATATGTTGTGAAGATGGTTTTGGTTTTACAAACAGTGTATTAAGACTTCAAATATTTTATTTTAACTTTTTATATTTTTATCATTCGAAATGCACCATCTGCAATTTGAACCATGAATGATGTTGAGCATTCTAAGAATTGATCACAATAATATGTAGTTATCAGTTCACATCTTAAAAATTTCAATTTTAATTCATTATGAGTTATTTAACTGAAATATATTACAAACGTCAGAATTGAAAATTATATGAAAATAGGCAAAAAAATTTATACGCATATAAGTTATTTTTATAATATTGTAACATGGATTCCAAAACCGTGTATAAATATATTTAGGATAAGAGATAAAAACTTATCCTCTATACCAGGTCTGCACAAACGGCGCTCATCGAGCGCGGCAGCGCCTTCGGAACGGGAGAGCTGTCCAAACAGCTCGCCGGAAAGTTACGTCGAAATGACATATATGTGTTTTGGCAGAGGATAGTCCACGCAGCTATCTGGTGTAGTGTGTATTATCAGTAGCTATTTCACTTTGCCTATCTACGGCTACATAATGGGGGAATCTAAAAGATGGAAAAGTGATCATCAGGCTAATTCTTTCACTATTGCATGGAAGTATGCTTATTGTTTCACAGCAGCTGAAGTCAATACTTATCTGCCACAAGAGTTTCAAAGAAAGAGGAAAACATCATATAATGCGTCATTACTAGTCCACACATATAGATACGATGGTTTTGTTGGTGAAGATCGCAGTAAAAAGGTTCAGGGGTTGAACGTTGCATTATTACATGAGGTAGGGTACGTTAGAATTTATTAATTTTTAACAAATTTATTAATATCTTTCTTCAGGGAAAAGGCCAGCTCATTGTTGATGTGCTGAATAAATTACGGGATTTCAGTCGTAAACTTACACTTTTCGTATGTCAGTTTCAGTTTCGGGAAGGTAATATGGCTCACTTTCGACCGATAGAAACTGCTCGTGATGAAGTCATGTTAAACGATTATGTGCAAATATTAATTGAAATTCAAAATGAATTTAATTCTAGGTTGCAAGATCTTGCCTTAATTGGAAAGAAGTTTAAAGTTATCATAATAAATTCCTTCAACACCAGTTGAAACAGTGTCATACATAACATTTAAGTGTGCTTAAATGCGGCAGGCTCAAAATTCCGGCACACGGAAGATGCTGATATAACCTCGGCGGTTGCGAGCGTCGTTAAATAAAACATAACATTTAACGATTTACAGCTTAAACTTATTGATCTTCAATGTGACCTAAGGGCTAAAGATCGTGTGAATAATACTAATAACCTGGTTGACTTCTACAAGACTAAACCTTAGCAATAATATCCACGACTACACAGGCTGGCTGTGAAAATGTTTGCTATGTTTGGCTGAACATTTATATTTGTGAGCAACTGTTTTCTATAATCAACTTTAATAAAGGCAGGCATCGAACATCTGTAACTGATGTTTCATTATGATCAGCAGTAGGCTACTATCCCTTTCAGCTGCCAACATCACAAAACGTAGTTTTCATGTACTGATAAATAAAAATATAACAAAATGATATTGTACATTTAAGTAACTATAGAATGTCTATTATTTCTGTAAAATAAATATATCTTTATTAATTAACTAGCCGTACCCGTGCGCTCCGCTGCACCCGTTAGAAGTAAATATAAAGTAATTACATAATTAAAATAGGACATTTGATCCAGGGAACATTCGTGTTTGATATAAGGATAAAACGTTTATTATGTTACTTAATTTAAATTGTATTTGCATAATTAAAATGCGATCATTTTGATCCAGAGACCACTCATTTGGCCATAAAAATTATTTTAGTAAACACAGGAAACGAATGTACAGAATAGCCTGTCAAGTTTTCTGTGCATAAGAAGTTATTTTAATCTTACCTGTCCTCGATTCACTCAGAAGTTACTGTAATAACATTATAGAATTATGTCCATCTAAAGAAACTACACTTTCCAATGGTGAATTAATAATTAATTATACAAATCGGTTAATTTAGCTTCCGATATTACTTCATACAAACACAGAAACATTATCTGTAGGCTATCTTTCATAGCTTTCGATTGTTGCTGTCCAAGGCCCCTTATAGACGAAGTCATTTGTTTTTTAATTCATTACACGGCCTTAGATGGCATTGTTATTCTAATTTTGAAACTCATTTAGCTCATTAAATATCAGTCCTATCAAAATTTTTCAAGGAATAAAACGTATCGGAAATTATTTTTAAAGAAACTTTTGTTATGTAACATTTTTCACAAAAATCAATAATAAGCGAGATATTTCGATTTATTTAATTCAGGCCCCCTTATAACCCCCCTTTTAAATAATGCATTTTGAATGCCATATAGTCTAAAATCTAAGTTACAACCAACGTAATGTATATTCCAATTTTCATCGAAATCCGTTCAGCCATTATCGCGTGAAAAGGTAACAAACATACAGACAGACATACAAACAAAAATTAAAAAAAAAAGCGATTTTCGGTTTCAGGGTGAATAATTATATATGTTAGGACCAATTATTTTTGGAAAATCGAAAATTACCAGAAAAATTTCGGCTACAGATTTATTATTAGTATAGATAATAGTCCAAGATAGTTTTGTAAACACTGAACGGGAATTCATTTCATGAACACCTTGTGTACATTTTGTACATCACCCCCTTCTTCCAGTCCATCCTTATACAGAACGCAGCTAATACCTGCATTCCGCTCATGAGGTGTGAGCCGGTTCGGAGAGCGCAAACCTTGTGCAGGCCTGCTCTATACATACAGACGTTTGAATGTTTTTCACGCTAATGCATACCATAATAGTATGACATAATGAGAAACAGTTACAATCCCACATTGCTGCATGTATATCTGTGAGAAGCAGAAAAGTTGAATTTAAAAATGGCGGGAGGTAATTTTACGTACAATCTTTATTTTGGGTACAGTTCCCTCATGTATAGCAAATAAGTAACGCATGTGCCTTCTACGACCAAACGATAATCGTAATATACCGTAAATATTGAACAGATACGGAATTAAAATTTGGAGCGAATCTTGATGGTAGTTCACTTGTATGTAGGCAAGAATTTCGTAAGACTGTTCACAAGCAGCATATATACATGGGCTCGTTTGCTGCACGTGCGCAGTGTGTTGTAAGCGAAATTTATACAATAAGGGAGCTCCAATTTTTATTTCCGTATCTGTACATATTATATATAGATAAACTTTGTTTAAAACTAGACATATTCATGAAAGTGAATCAATTAAGATACTTGATGTATGGATCGTTATTATACGAAATTGACAAGCTTATAATTAAAATAATTTAGATAAGATTTTCTAGAGTACTAATCTTCAAGAATTTAAGAACATATTAACCGAAAGTTTATATTAATTCAACTTATTATGCACATTTTAATTCTATTATTAAATATGTGGTATTACTTTAGGGAAATAGTACACACTGTAACAAAATATATTATTACATAAGAAAGTATCAAGAATAATAAATAGATCATCGCTTGATGAATAATACAAGCCAATATTCATACGTGAGGAATCATCCTCTAACTTGTATGCACTTTTTAAAATTATTACTATTTTTTTAAATAAAAAATTAATTCTCTCTCCTTTCGTATGTGTGTGTGTGTGTGTGCGTGCGTGCGTGCGTGCGTGTGTGTGTAATATACCAAAAATCAGGCTAAATAAATCAGCGCAGGATTATGTAGACCTACTTATATTTTATAAGGTATATAATTTATACGCAAAAGAATTACTTCATTTAGACACGACAGCGTTTCGTAAACGAATTCTTTGTTGGCTGATTGACAGGCTTTTTTTTATCAAATTGATGGCTTTTTAATCTTAGTGATATAAGTATTTAACTTATTCCTCTAATCACATTCCTTTGTACAATTAACTATTTGCAAATATGAATAATGATAACAATAATTGTTTCAATTACCCATTAATACAGAAAATACATAAGCAATATGCAACTTATTAGACTACTTTATTTCTGGATACATTTAGCCCTTATTTTCACTATTAAAATACAATGACCCTTTTCAATAACTGTGACTGAGGTTCTGGGTGATATGTACATTTATTAACAGTCAATACATCGCACTTAACGATGTGTCAGAGGAAGAACAATTATTTTTATACACCTTAAGTCTGATTAGTGAAATATGTTACTCGTCAGCGAACTGTTCAATGGAGGGGGAAAGGGACTGGCTACCCTACCCCATTATCTCCTGGTTTAGTTGGCTCATGAATGATGCATTATTGGTGTCACTTATGAGGTTCCAACCTGTCTTCGGACAGTTTCATGTCCACACCTGTGGAGTAACGGTTAGCGCGTCTAGCCGCGAAACCAGATGGCTCGAGTTCGATTCCCGGTTGGGGCAAGTCATCTGGTTGAGCTTTTTCCCAGGGTTTTCCCTCAATCCAATATGAGCAAATGCTGGGTAACTTTCGGTGTTTGACCCCGGACTCATTTCATCGGCATTATCACCATCTCATTCAGACGCTAAATAACCTAAGATGTTGATAAAACGTCGTAAAATAACCTATATATTCATATTCATGTTTTTTATTATTATCATCACACTGCTTTGAAATAGTGGTTTCCCTCACATTTCTTTATACGATGCACCACTCTTCTTTTTTTTTTTATTTTAGTAGGTTATTTTACGACGTTTTATCAACATCTTAGGTTATTTAGCGTCTGAATGAGATGAAGGTGATAATGCCGGTGAAATGAGTCCGGGGTCCAGCACCGAAAGTTACCCAGCATTTGCTCATGTTGACCACTATACTTGATTATTTTCAATCACATATCATACTATATCTTACCTCTCGTCTATCTCCTCGTATCAACCAATACATAAATTTAACCTCTAGTTCTGACTATTATTTTCTTTCTCCACTATTTTTAACATCCAGTACTTTAAAATCTTCACCTTCTTTATCTTCCCTGTATTCCATTACAGACAGCTCTGCAATACTGTGTACATTACTCTTGTTTAGAAACATTCTCGGCTACAATCTACTAATCCTTCTCTACTAATATTGCTGTCTTTCATTATTATTATCCCTAATTTTCTGTTTATCTCCAAAACACTTTTATCTCTGACTAATATTCACTAATTATCTACCGTCTCATCCACATTATCCTATTATATCCTATATTAAATTTGTTTTACTAAGACATTTTATGGAAAAAATAACATTAAGACAAATATATTTGAGTCTAGTTCATTATATCCTACAATATGGCAGTATAGGATGGGGTGAGGAAATTAAGTCTTCACTCATGCCATTAATATTATTACAGAGTGGAATAATAAAAATATGTATTAAGGAAAAAATGGATTATTATACACGCCTCATATACAAAGAATTCAATGTACTTACTGAATATTAAACAAATATACATATATACCCTATTAAAATACTACCACAAAAATAATAATAATAATTATCATGATCATGGTTACAGTACAAGAAGACAAAATATATCATGTCCCTTGTTTGAACCCAAATGCAATCTGAAGCAGAATTAAGGCATGCCTCAAATTTCGGCCCTAGATTGTATAATAACTTCATTAAAACATTCAAAATTAGCAACTTCCAATAGGTAATCATTTATTTAAAAAGCAAGCACTTTAACTGATTTTAAACACTGATTAGTATTCTAATATATATATATATATATATATATATATATATATATATGTCCACTTTTGTTATTTTTCATTTTTTCTTTACATGAAATTAAAAAAAAAACAAATATTTTTCTAACTTAGGAATTCTTCAATCTTTCAATATTCAATAAATCAATTAAAACTAAAATATCATTTACGTATATAATAATTATTACTCCATTATATTATTGCATAATATTTTGCATTTATTTTACAATTGTATTATTTAATATTTTTCATTTCATTTTATTATTTGTACTTTCTAGTTAACCGAAGGTTCTATGTTTTATCTGATATAATTTCATTGTATTTCTTGTATTATTATTTTGTTATTCATCACTTTACTTTTGCTTACATATATTTGGTTATTTAAATTAAACAATTAAATAATTATTTTAGTGTAGATTAAACTAGTAATATTAATTTTTCATTATTCGATGTAAACTCCACTCCCGGCCACAAGCTTTTGCTTCATCGGGAGTGCAGGTGATGCTCTATCTTGTAAATTTATATTGGCTCATGTTGTCATTATTTCTAATAAAAGTTTTCAGGAATACTTTATATATGGAGCTTAAATCCATTGCACTTGTCTGCCATATTAGAATAATGTTAATAAACTAGCTAGTGATTGTTGGTAATTTTGAATAACTATGCTCTGCAGGGGGTTATATTATTTTATGCTCGACCATGCCGAAATGTAGTAAGTATACACCTGGTAGCAGCCCTGTAATGGACCTCAGTAAAGTACACCTTTTCATTAAAGTTCTTCAGGTGTTCCACCAATCAGAAAATACCATTGTAGCAATATGAAAGCGCAAGTATCGATTATTCTCGGATATGCAATCGAAAGACAACAATAAATCAATAAAACACCTATATTTGAAATAAAGTCAGTTCTGTTACTATAATAATTAGCGTTAGTTGTAAATAACATTCAAATAAATTCAATCTGGGATTGGGTTTTATGTTAAATTATGGCTGACCTAGTTGCGATGCGTCCTGTTGACTCCACTCGCACAAAATTGATTCAGTGAAATTGTCGTCATGATAACGCAGTGCTGCACACGCTTTCTTAAATAATACTTCACTAAAAACGAGTGATGTACCAGAGACCAAGACTCGCAACAAATATTGAACTAATGGAAGCTATTATGAAATTTAAAGAGGAACCAAATAGTTTTATCATGTTTGCAATTTCACATGTCATAATTTAAATATAAGACAGGCAGGTCAGCTACAATTTTATTTATATATTAAATTTTATAGCTGTATTTTATACTTTAGATCGTTAATCATCACAAGTTTATCTCAAATAGTTGGTTCAATATTATATTATAGGTTGTGTTTTAATTAGTTTGTACAGATTCCACAACAAGACATAAAATTTAATGTACAAGATATTGTATAAAAATGCCTGATGATGCCCGAAGGGCGAAAACGTTTGCTTAAGTTTCATAATACCAATTATCATTTACATATGTAAATGTCATTCATTTTTTTAAATTATGATATTATGTCAATTAGACTGAACATCAAATAAAACAATATTATATTATATCACATTATAGGCTCGTTGCATAATGTACTAAAGTGATTCAGTGTTCGAACGATGTAATAATAATATACGTTACAAGAGCGGTATGTTGACGTTTTCATGGTAGAGGAAAAGATTGAAAAAGCGAAACGTAGTTGAGCTTTTTTAATTTCCGAGAACATGAAAACAAACACACTGCTCATGTATCGTACATTATTTTGTGCGAAGATCATTTATTACATACCTGAAAGACGAATTTCTAATTAGTTGGATTGAAATCTCCATCTTGGTTTCTGTTTAATGACGCCAACTTCGGAACACCAAACTATCTTTCTTCAACATTGTTGCTGTACAGTAAAATGTTTTCTGTGTTTACTATACTCCAGCAGGCCGTGATATACGTCTGTCTTCCCCCCCCCCCCCCAGTCTATAAATGCGAACTTAAAACAAACGGTAAGGTTATGTAATGATTTATTTTTCATTTTAATATTTTAACAATATTATTTATATAACATATTGCAGTAATAACATCGGCATCTGGAATCTCGTTGATTTTTTCACGGCTTCCTTAATGTTACTTGTATCAGGAATGCAATAAGTTTCGTGGAGTAGTAGACTTTACTTAATTTTTGCAAATATTTAAAAACAATAATTAACATTGCAATTTAGGTGAAATTGCAGTGGTAAGTTTCCAATTTATAATTATTACTATGTTAAACGTCTCTAAAAATAATATGTTAAAAGCCTAAAGCAGTAAAATGAGTGTCGCGCTTAAGCGGTAAGAAGAGGGAAATTGTTATGTGTGTTACGTTGGGAATACTGAATGTGGTATTTCACACTTACCGCGTATTGGTTCTGTGCGGAAAACAAGCAAATACGCACGATCTCGCACAAAATATATATATAATAAGTCATTAACTTTAAAAGTGGAAGTTTGGTTATTAGCACCACATTCCGGTCAAAATTATACTCTGAAAATAATAATATAATAATATCAATTTTAAAAGGGTGCCGTAAGTGGACTGTGATGAATGTTACAGTAAATAAAAATATCTCTTTCCTTCCGGAAAATGATAAAACATTGTAATCAGTTAATGGAAAGATTAATGTTATTTAAGTATCAATAAAAATCAAGGGATACTTAGAACACGTTTTATAAAAAAGTAATTTCTATTATCACATATAATGAAGACAAACTAAAATATGTGAAGCATTATATTACGATAAAATGTGCCTAATATGACAATGAAATATCAATTTTTGGTTTTCATTTTCAGAAGGTCTACAGAGAACGAACTTGATAATTAATAGCAACACTTTTTAGAAATAAGTTTTAGTGAAACTGTAGCGCATGAAAAGATATTTAATTCCATCAACGACTCCATTGATTAGCACAGAGTTAGAACGCAGAGTTTAATGATTTATCGCTCTCGGCTGTGTAAAAAATATTGTACGGAATACGGAAAAAACTTCAACTCAGAAAACAAACATGAATCACACGCCTGCGCAATTCCTTTCTACATCACCAGAACGGGTGACATATTCAAAATCTTTACACCATTCTGTAAAGAAAATCCTACAGTGACTGTAGCGGTAGCGAGTCGAGAATAATGTCAGGAAACGAGACAACTGCTAAGGGACTAACAGAAGAAAGATTTAAAACTGTATTCTTATTATTCAAAATAGCAGGATTTCCAATCTATATTGAAAAAGGATCTAAGCTGCGGTGTATATATAACATCGGAATGATGATGTGTACTTATTCCTTGTATTTATCTTCATTCCTTGACTTTATTCTAAGTAGTGGTGACTTGAAGTATTTTATGAAGACTTTTAGAGATTTCATTGTAATGGTAATGTATATGTGGATGGAGTATCAAATAAGGTATATCTGACAATTTTTTTTTCACTGAATATCTAGAACTATGCACAAATTGTTTAGGAATTATATTTATTCACTTACTGATCAATTCTCTTCATTATTTATTTATTTGTTCAGTTGTAAAATTACACTTAGTTATATTATTTAATTTTTTCACTCATAAGTAGCATTTCATGTTTACAAATTTCTTAAGAGGTTAAGTGCAGCTTGCAGCAGTAAAATGTTTGGAAATATTCAAAATTTGTTTCCTCCATTACTGTACCCTATACAATAATGAAAATTGGTATGTGTAAAACACTGTCCTTCTGCTATGTGAATAAAATATTTTTACGATTTAAAAAAAATATGTGTATATATTTTTTTTTTTCAAAAATCATAATATTGGTAGTTCACTGTGCAGTGATGAAGCGTTTCCCTCATAACTCATAGACTTGTTAATTTTTTCATGTCCTCTATCTTTTTTATTTTATTGCTGAAACTCATGTTTACAATATCATATACTTTCAACTACCTTCTTTAATAAATATTTTTATTTTATCTTCTGTAATATAAAATACTGATATTTGACCATTTTTTAAAATGAATTCATTTTTTATCACACAATCTATCAAAGGTAGAGAAGTTATCTTGCATCATATTGTAGATATGACATGCATAAATTCACACAGAAAATTTAATCACAGAATGTTGAATAGTTTTTGAGTTGTGGAACACGCTTCATCATTGCACAGTGAACTGAATTTAGAAAAAAAAATGTAAATAATTTTTTTAATAGTAAAAATATTTTTTTCATACAACAGAAGGATAGTTTTTTACACATACTAATTTTCATTATTGTTCAAGAGACATTAATGGGGGAAAAATGTTAATATTTCCAAAATTTTACTGCTGTAAACTGTATCTAACCCCATGAAGTACATCTGTAAACATTCTTCATTTCTTCAACTTGCATTCTTCATTATTATTACTATACACTTAGGCTAATACAAAATCTGATGTTATAAAATAAGTTTTTAAAAATATGTCTTTTGAAGCACACAAATAATTTTAAATATTACAGCAACATGTAGCTGGAATCTAAATAAAAAATGTATGTATGCGTTACATTCGATCTGTTTGCGCAAAATATAAGTATAAAAAAGGCCAAAAGCAATGTTAATAATAATGATAAGCATAAAAACATTCCATATTCCGGTAATACTACTCCTCATTAGTCTAGTAATTTAAATTTTCAAGAATCATGCACATATTTTCCACTTACAAAAATTAGTTTTGAAATAAAAGTACATGTACGCTCATTGAATTCACGTATATAAATACATTTCGTAAACTTTCCCAAGATTGTGACAAAAGACACACATCACAATTTGTACTTAGTAAAATGGTTCCCATACACGGACCTAACATCGGAAGACGTAGAAACATGATTTCGGACTATGGCTGGAATTCTGTTACGCATTAATTAAACATGTGTATGTAAATTTTAATGGAATTGCAAATTATTTAATTTCTTAATCTCTACTACTTTATTATGGCAAATTATTTGTTATTCACTATAATTAAGACTTAACTTTTATAAAATTATATTAAAATTGTTTCCTTACACTTTCCCGCCAATACTCAATTTCATTAATTTTAAATATGAGAAAAAATTCAACGCAGGAATACTATCCAAAATGGTTAGCTGAATGTTAGTCCATTACGTTTTCGTCCATTCGTAATTTGGTCCTAATTTTAGGTTTATCCAGTTATATGTCTGTCCTGCATCAAATTTTGTTAACAGATCTTTCGTCCAAGTCATTTTAGTATTATATGAAATTTCGTCCTATATATATAGGGCTATATATATATATATATATATATATATATTGTCCTTACCTGAATTAGTTTAAATTTATTTACTTGAAAGTTTCGTAGCTGTGTTTATTACAAAAAAAGAATAAAACATGAGATTTATTTTCTCATACTTCACAGAAAAAAGACCATGCATTCATTGCAACTATTTCTTAAAAAGTGTAATTTTCTTCTTTAATTTCCATCTTCGGAGTTCTGAGGGTTGCTGTGTAATTTCATTACAGTTTGATGGATTCTCATATCGCCAATACATCCTGATTCGTTTCTTATTATAAGAGTGGTGCTGATAAAAGCAGCCGTTTTTTATGAGCAGTGGTTTGTTCCTTTTTTAAGTAATTGCTTTGGGATCCATACCTGATAATTTTAAGTAAAAGTAATGTATGCATTTCCCTAGCAACACCTGTCCATTTTTAAGTTCTCCATTACTTGGTATTATATTGTTGGCTTCTGTTTAAAATGTGCTTCTAGTATCTGAATATCCAAAATCAATCAAAATCAATCTATACTAATAATAAATCTGTAGCCGAAATTTTTCTGGTAATTTTCGATTTTCCAAAAATAATTGGTACTAACATATATAATTAACCGCCCTGAAACCGAAAATCGTTTTTTTAATTTTTGTTTGTATGTCTGTCTGTCTGCCTGTCTGTCTGTCTGTCTGTCTGTCTGTATGTTTGTTACCTTTTCACTCGATAATGGATGAACGGATTTCGATGAAAATTGGAATATAAATTAAGGTCGTTGTAACTTAGATTTTAGGCTATATGGCATTCAAAATACATTATTTAAAAGGGGGGTTATGAGGGGGCTTGAATTAAATAAATCGAAATATCTCGCTTATTATTGATTTTTGTGAAAAATGTTACATAACAAAGGTTTCTTTAAAAATAATTTGCGAAAATTTTATTTCTTGAAAAAATTTGATAGGACTGATATTTAATGAGATAAATGAGTTTTAAAATTAAAATAACTGCCATCTAAGGCCGTGTAATGTAAAAACAAATGACTTCGTTTATAAGGGCCTTGGACAGCAACAATCGAAAGCTATGAAAGATAGCCTACAGAGAATGTTTCTGTGTTTGTATGAAGTAATATCGGAAGCTAAATTAACCGATTTGTGTAATTAATTATTATTTCACCATTGGAAAGTGTAGTTTCTCTAGATGGACATAATGCTATAATGTTATTACAGTAACTTCTGATATGATATGATATAATATAATATAATATAATATAATATAATATAATATAATATAATATAATATAATATAATATAATATAATATAATATATGTAATGCAATATTATATCATATAATTTAAGTTATTTGAAGGGTTCAGAATCATAGTGGGCCAAGCGCCATTTACTGAATACGTAGAAAACAAGGGTTAAAATTAAGTTATTACCATAATTCAATGGAAACCTATAACAAGTAAAATAAAATATACACATTAAATCTAAATAATGGCAATGTTCATTAAACTATGGTTGCATGTAATAAAAATTAAGAAACATGTTAAAGGAATTGTCATTGCACCAAATTAGTGTCTCTGGACCAAAATGATCGCATTTTAATTATTTGGATGGAATTTAAATTAAGTAACATATTAAATGATTTATCCTTCTATCAAACACGAATGTTCCCTGGATCAAATGTCCTATTTTAATTATGTAATTACTTTATTTTTATTTCTAACGGGTGCAGCGGAGCGCACGGGTACGGCTAGTATACAATATGTATATTAGACTAACTTTTTGTGGACTAAACAATTTCATGAGGAAATTTACTCTTGGACGAAAATGCTATGGACTTATTTTACTGGACTTAAATGTGTTGGTCATAGAAATTTGGACGAAATGTTGTATTTGACGAAAATGTTTGGACAAACATTGCTAAAAGCATCAAAAATACATATATGATTATCATTCAATAGCACAGCGCATGATTCAGAAAGAAAATTAACGGCGAGAAAATGTTAATGAAAACTGTAATAACATTGCATAAAGTACTTTTGATCTACATCGATATAATTTATTATTTCAGTTCACATTTAAAATATAAGCAATATCAAGAAATGAACATAGATTTTACGAAGTGTAATTTTGAAATTCTATTGACATATAGATGTCATGTATTAATAATTCCCAGTCAAATTTTTCGCACAATTAAAGTCATACGCAACTTCTCCGATTGTTAAAATGGGTCTAAGGAGTGATATACTCGTATCGACGAAGGATCTCAGATGTTTCACTCAACTTATTAAGGCTCAACGTCTTTTTTAAATTTAGTTACTTTTATAGCTTCCTTTCATTTTCTTATCTATTTTATTATTAACGTTAATTTATTTTCCTGTAATTATTTTAGAATATAATATATAATTACCTACTAAATTAATGTTTAACAGAAAAAAATTATAATGATCATTTTGTGTAGGACTATAGTACCTACTTAATTATAACCTACATTAATATTATTTATCGTTACATATATTATACAGAATGGAAGTATTATAACATATTATTTAACATATTATTCCTTGGATAGACTACAACAAAACATTTTTTTACCATATTAGTATCAATGAACACTATTGCCAGAAAAAATATCCCCTGTAAATTAATATATTGTTTCTCTCTTAAGTTTTATCCGTATAATTCTTATTTTTACTCTCACCATTAGAGAAAATAATAACGAATTATTCATCCCTTTGCAATTTTTCAATAAAATGAACGGTTTTCTTCGAAAATAAAAACAACTGACACATATCGTTATTTCCTTCCCTTAGAAAGTCTTGCAACCCTGCTGCAGTAATTAAGGGCTTATATGCAGACCTGAGTTCGTGTGTGTATTCATAAGTGAGCCAGCGATGCACCGTTGCCAAACTACGCATATTTTCAGCCAAATTTTCTAATTAATCATGCATTTAATAACAAAAGGCAAAATAGTTTTTTTTTTAATTATTGTAATATAATTATTCTACTGCCCCCTTCAATCTACATAGTTATAGCCTATTATTTCCACTCTGTATAATTTATGTGACATAGGATATTTTTTAGCTTGTTTCACATTGGAGTTATCACATTATGACTAAATGCAAGCTTAATAAAAAATTAAGTGCTTATAAAATGTTCGTGCATTTGTTTCAGAGTTAGAATAAAGGAGATAAATTACCTTTTCCGTCTAACAGAATCTTTCACATATGAGGACCTACCTACGAAGGATCCAGAAACCGGGGCTTCGACTGTGGCCGGAATTATACCCCGCATTCACTATATTATGAAAAGAGCAACAATTTTTTCCCTGATCCTTCATCTCGTGCAATCCTCAAGACGAATGCTGACATCACGCTCACTGATGTTCAACGCGTGGTTATACTTCGATACTTCTGCGAGTCCCACGTATGAGATTGTGCAGGTATCACAGGTAATAATCATTCATATTGTTATTGTTATCTGTCTTCCACTTATCACAAGTCTTAGATTATTATATTTGGTGACAATGGGCATCAACATAAAAGTTTTTAATTATAGACATACTACGTTTGTAGTAAAATAATGTGATTTATTCAAATAATTTATTTTCCAATCTTCGTAATCATATTTCAATTCCTTTTGAGAAATTTTCAATTACAATACAGTAGAAAAAAAAAGAATAAAAATTAAAAAATTATTCTCATTTTATCACATTTGAAACAAGTGTTCATAACCTCTTATCTACCATATTTGAAGTTTATTAAGATTTGGTGTAATTCCACATACTACCACAGTCTAGTATATACAGCTTGAGTTGTGAGGGTGCTACGAACAATAAACTGTGCCGGTACTATTTCGCATTGTTTGTAATGACGCGATAGTAGCGATCCTAGTGGCTAGCATCTATCTATGGGTACATACTTACAACGTAATGACCTTCGTGACTGTATATACTAGACTGTGATACTACCCGAGAAGAAAAAGAAAGCATTCAGATATTTATTAATAATATTTGCTATTTTAGCGATTTTTTATTAGGTTTTTTGTATGAGCATATTATAATATTAATATAACAATGATAGAACTATTCACACCATTTCCATACGTTCCATGTCGACAATTTAGAAGACACATTATCAATAAATTTACACAAACAGTTTAATACAGTCAGCAAACGTTTCCTTTTTGTAGAATTAATTATATTATTGATTTGAAATAAGTTCTAGTTTAATTTAAACTTTATTGGCATGATAAAGTAAGGCCTATTACTTGACAATTGGGTTAGATCCCCGTTTGGTCTGATTACCTATTTGGATTTTTTCTGAGGTATTCCTTAACCATAAGGCAAATGCCAGGTAATATATGACGAATCCTCGGCCTTACCTCACTTCATCCGCCAAAAAATGGTAATCTTGTAAAATTTTGACTCGTCCACATCTTAAAGCTTCAATTCTAATGTAAGATTTATGGAATGCGATAAATGAAATTTAAAAAAATGTATATTTTTATAGCAGGGCTGGGCACCAAGAGCGAATTCTACTCTCTCACGTGGAGCCATATGACTTCTCTTTAACCCCTTTCTTCCCCTCCGAATACCGCGCAGCGTTGATACCGTAACGGATGAATATTAAGCGTCCCCGTTTAGAGTTTGGAACAGCTCCCGGTGCCCAGTCGTGCTATATAGCATTACTGGTTTATAATCATACGAATAAATATACTGTTTTGGCAATGTAATATTTATTTAGAAAACAAAATTTGCGAATTATATTAAATTTGATAATTATTTTGTAGGCCCATGTGTAATCTTCAACATAACTTGGAATCAAAATTAACTTAACAATGTTCACCGACACCATGTAGTTCATGTTACAGTTTTAAGAATTTTGCTCTAAAAATTAGACATTGCTCTTGAATAAAAATAATAATAACATATGATATTGGTAATTCGGAAGTGAAATCGAAAATTATATTTAGATAATTTTAAATGTTGATATTATTTTTAAAATCTTAAAAGCATTTTCAACAAAACATTCCATTATACAGATAATGTATATTACTGTTGGCTTAAATAAAAGCAATTTTTATTTATGTTTAATATTTTATAATAATTTCTGCCAACAATGCACTATACACACCTATTATTTTCTAATTTTCAAGCTGTTTATCTCGAAAACAACGCGTTTGCGACTATACAATTTTGAATGAAAATATTTTTGTTTGAAGGGCATAAACAATTATATTATTTATTCGTATTTTATTTAATGCAATTTATCAAGGTCAACGTGTTTTTTTTTAACTATGAGCCAACATTTCTTATGTCAGATTCTGCTTTTACCTCCACAAAGAATTATGAAAAATTTATTATCAAACCCTTTTTTATAAAAAATATTTAACAAAATTAAACGAGCGGATGTACAGTATGTCAAAGGTAAACAAAACAAGTAGACTCTGTGTTTAAATATGTTTATGTTAATGTAAACGGAACAAATCCAAAATAAAGTCTTTTTAAGTATTAGACCTACCGTGTAGGTACTAATGTTTTTAAATTTTTAAAATTATTCACTAAAACTAAGGGTTTTATAAGAAATTTTTCGGGACAAAATATGTTTGTGTTTTTGGTTAAATCAGAATACGGTGAATAAAGATGAAGATACCATTCAAAAAGACTAAATTCAACTAAATATTATTTAGATAAGCTCCAGTACATAAAAAAATTGCTAATTTCGTTGTTTTTCCTTCAAGTGAAGTCGTTTACTGAAACAGAGGAGTTCTCTGGAACAAGAACTTAACTGTAACAACTTAATTTGAAATACTGAGCATCAAACATTTTAGATCTGGTATTAAATCACTGTGCAGAAGGGAATTGAAATGTTTCTATAGGACGCTGTGTTTTTTGGAGGGAAATAATAGGAAGGAGATGTGTTGTTAAGGATTCGATATTATGCCGGAAACGGGAAAATTATCTAACGTACGTTAAGTTGTCATTCTAAGGAGCGCCCCAATTGTTTTCCGCCAACATGTCGTTTCCGGGATAGAGAGCTCGAAAGTTAAAAAAAAAAAGGTATATGCATTTACTGATAAAAGGCTAAGAACTACATTCAATGAGAATTACATGTTTAAATATTAAACCTCCACAGATCATTGCAACGTTTCACTTCATGGGTATGCTATTTGGTCCTCCATACCTATTTGCTTTGCTTGCCTGTATTGCGTGCACACAGCTGGAAAAAATTTCAGACTTGCTGACAGAAATAAAGCGAGACCATACGTCGTTGGATCGAGATGTCAATAAATCAGGACAAATCCAAGAAAAACTGAACATCTGTATACGACTTCATCAAGATACAATCAAGTAAGAGTGAATATTCCACGCAGTGTACTTTCAGATGTATTTGGAGCAATTCACTATGACGCATTATTTTTTTTCGTTTCATTATTATTTACAGATTCCTTACGTCATTTGAAAATACACTGAGTACAATGATGTGTGGTGTGTTTTTTTTACTGCTATGTGGACTATGTGGAGCTGCTTTCTCTGCTGTTATGGTATGTATTTGTACTTCAACTTTGGTGATATTAATTATTATTTCAATATATAGGCCTACAAAGAATTTGTTACACGTTCATTTTCAGTAAATTATTTTTAGTACATACTTTCCAAAATAGTTGCTTTTCGGACTGTTATCAGTTCGAAAAATTGAACTTTAGTGGCCTAGGCAACCTTTAGCGGCGTTTTAAACAAAATCAACACAACACCCTCTAAATCCGTATTCGTACATAGACTATACGAGATTCGGATCTAGACGGCAGTGACAAACGTCGTATCAACTTTAACAGGGTTTTAAACGAAGTACTTCATCATATAACAACAATTAAAAGTAAACATTGTTTCATTATGTTTATGAGAAGCTTTACCAGAGTTTTAAACAACCATTTCAACATAACATATAACAACAAATATAACCCAACATTCAATGTTTCTGGCTCTGATTGAAATTTCCTCGGGATTATCAGTCACATTTTTACAAAAGTAGATAAACACTTTCATAAATAAAATAGTTCGTATGCATTTTTTTAGAAACGAGCTACCAGAATATGCATCGCAATCTATACCCGTATTCATACGTAACCTGTACGAGATTAGGGTCCAAAAGGCAGTGACAATCGCCATACCAACTATAACAGGATTTTAATATGCCAACATCGTTTCATCATGTTTATCAGACGGCGGTGAGGATATGACAATTGACTGAATATGACTTTTATACTTATATTTGTATTTATATTTACTTTTACTATATTTTATTTCATATAACTTGGCGAGCTTTTACTAAAAACTATTGTATACACCACGTACACGAAACCTTTAGCGCCTTACATCTTGTCCAAGAACACTGAATTCGTCCGCTAAAGCCTTATTTTGCGTTTTTGATAAATAAAAACCTATAAAAACATAAGAGAGAAACAAGAAGATCTAAATACACTAAATACACTAAATGACTGTTACACGAAATTATCTTCACTGATGTTGTAATCCCCATCTCATACCATAAAAGAATTGTAAAATGATAAATAAATATATGGAGATCGGAGAAGTAATTAATTACTTTTCACTAATTCCGCTCTTATTTCAGTGTAGCCATTTGTGCCTCTTCATACTCTTTTGGCTATTATGATGAAGAATTCTATTCTGAGGATGGTGTAACAATTAGGTCGGAATTTTTTCGCCCAGTACGGTAGGAAGACATGGATATGAAAGTAGACAGAATGGATGAAGTTGAAGGTAACAATGACGGCGAAATTAACTCTAGGTCCGTCGATGAACGTTACCTAGTATTTGCTCTTAACGGGTCAGGGAAAGAGTAAATAAATATGTGGAAAATGAAATCAGTTTCAATCTTCATTTCTCAGTAGAGAAAATTTCGACAAGAAATACGTAAGCTGTTCTAACAATTTAAAAGTATAATTATTATTATTATTATTATTATTATTATTATTATTATTATTATTATTCTAGATCCACAATTAATTATTTATTTTAATATTAATCACACGAAAAAGTGAAAATGATTTTCATGAAATATGCACCCAATCTTCACGCGCTTCAAATTTAATTTTGTTGATCACGGTCATTTTCTTTATTCATGATTAATCTAAAGCATTGAATTTTTCGTCTTATTTGTATAATTAGATATTTTAAATACTAATAATTATGCTGACTGTACTTCGATAGCTTGAAGTATATACTGTGTATATATATATATATATATATATACATACATATTTGTTTTTGCTCGATCAATGTTTATATGGATGAAAAAAAAAAAACTTATTATACAAACGATAAATTCATCGAAATGATTCTAGGCCATTCAGCCCGGGAATATTCACCCGAAAGACATTTAGCCTGCAGCAATTTCAACCTTTTGTAAATTCACCCATTCTTATTCATCCAATTGAAATCCAATCAGAGTAAACTGACCCAGGAAGTAATTATTAGAAACCTGAATATATTTTCGAAAGTAAAAGTGATTACAAAATATAGTTTGTTTTGTGGAATGTAGTTAGAATTTTGGTATATTAAACATCGATGTTGTGAGCACAAGCACGCAGATATTCTAATATCCGTCTCTGGTCTTTGAACTCATCGTATTGTTATTAACATAATGGAACGCCTTAGAATACTATCTGAGTCATTAAAACACACACGCCAATGTACAACAAAAAATATTAATGACTAGGCTCATGTTTTCCACTGAAGGAAATCAATTCGCATAACCTTTACATTAATATTGGTGTATTCAAATGTACAATGATATATTTATATTACACATTTATAGATGTGTGTTCCACGAAAATAAAAGCTTTCAGATCCTTTACAAATATGCACACACTTTAATGTTATCATTTGAAATATACGAATTATATATAAATGCGACGAATACTATAACATACCGGTACCGGTTTTTTTAATATAACAAACATTGGTATATTTTAACATTTTTTATTGATTCCACATCCTAATAGGCCTAATTAATGTGTATCAGAATTTCTGTGAGACGAATTCTTTCTGCTGTGGTACTTGTTGAACAAAATGTTCTAATTATGTAGTATTTAACTCTGCAATTAAAAATTCGTCATGAAATTGCCAGTATTTCTTTCAAGTTCAATTCTGAATAATACTCAGTAGGTACGATAAATATTCAGTTGCAGTGTTTATCAGTAAAACAGTTTCAATATCTGAAAGAAACACTAATGTCAAACAGAAATATCAGTTTTTATTAAGTGAAAATCTAATAATATGCGAATGTTTTCCTATTCTCACGTAAATGTTATATAAGTATCATTCAAGTTTTCTTATTACATTACACTAAGTAATTACATTCTATTTATGATACACTGAACAGAAGAGTTCCCTGTTTTTTTTAATTTTGAAACAAAATTATATTCTTGTGTTATGTGTCACAGTTTTAATGACAAAGATAAACTACATTAAGTTATTGTAAAGTTCTTACGAGTACTAGGACCTTATTTAAAATGTCTAAAAGTTTGGACTTCCTTCAATTTCAAAAATGAAAATCAATGGTACTTCAAAACATTTCCAGAACACCGAATATATTGAATAATAATTTAAATTGTAATTTTGATTGTTTCAAGTAAAAAGTATAATATCAAAGGAAATATTTTTGTAACATCGATATGTAAAGGTAGAGAATGAGAATAAGAAAGATAATAATAATAATAATAATAATAATAATAATAATAATAATGTCACTGAAGTGGAGTATGATACTGAAGTGAATTTGGAAGACACAAAATGTTAGTTGTATGTGTTCGTAAAATAATGTGGCATTCAATTTCTTACATTTCTAGAGCTTGGGAGACCACACAGACGTTTCACAGGCGATGCTCACCTATTGCATTTTGATTGGTTTTGTATTTTGTTACTGCCGTAGCGGAACGCTTGTGTCTGGCAAGGTAAGGTAACACAGTAAATTATGTTGAAATAGAGAAGTTATAGATCATTATTGTAAGATTAATGAATTGAAGCATCATGTTTACTGGCCATTCTACTATCACCTTACGTAAAGAAAAAGGTAGTGAAGTCCATATATGAATTTATGAACAATTCAATTATCCAGAACTAAGGGATATTAAGTAATAAACAATAAAGAGCAAAATGACAAAATTAATATGAAGCGAACATATTCAATAAGACAGGCCGTTTCATTTTGTTATTTTTCAATACATCTAATACCCTTTGATTGAGGTTCTGGCTGATATGTACATTTATTATTACGCAATACATCTCATTTAACGATATGTGAGAGGAAAAACAATATGTTTTATATGTATCTGAAGTCGGACTAGTGTAATATATAGCTAAACGGCTATGTATGCAATGGAGGGGGAAAGAAACTAGCCAACCTACCTTATTACCTCTTGGCCTATTTGCCTCATAAGTGGCGCCTTGTTGGTATCACTTGTGAGGTTCTGACCTGTCTTCGGACAGTTGACTAAACAATAACTTCTTATACATTGCCACTGTATTTCTAAGAAAAGCTTTCTAAATGAGAAAATTTCAGTAATATACATTCTGTCATATGCAACTGAAATGAATATTATCTGTTCTCCTACGAAACTGAAAATCTGAGTTGGAATGTCAATGACTTCACGGGAGGAAAGAGATTAAAATGTGATTCGCATGAAGGCCTGTACACAAATGAGTCATACGATACTGCCTCCCTTATCCCCAAAGGAAATACGCGTGTTACTCAGTTTTGTTGGATGCTCAGTAAATCAGTAGATTCTTTGTTCTTAACTTCTATGATAAAATGTCTAGCTTTCATTAATCAGGTATTCTTGTCGTACTTTAATTTTTATTGTAATTGTAATTGTAAATTTAATATTAATTGTACTCTTATTGTTCATGTTATAGTTGTAATCCCCTGGTAGAGGGGCAGAGAAGGCCTGACGGCCTTATCTCTACTAGGTTAAATAAATAAATCTAATCTAATCTAATCTAATCTAATCTAATCTAAATCCCAAGGCCATAGTGCTGCAGGAGAAAATTCTATGCTCTCTCGGGAATCGAACCCGCGTCCTTCGGGTTTGTTATATGACGTCTTAACTAGGACGCTACTACGCGCCCCAAAGAGTTCAACTGGGACTAAAATGATACAGTTTCATATAACTTAACTGCTACTGTTAACTTTTTCGGTTTATTATCCCCAATCCAACCACTAGGTCGTCCTCATGGTGGAAAATTTCTTTGCTGTATCTAATATTATCATCATGAGTTGTTATATACAAAGTGAACCGTAAGTAATGTCATTAATTTCAGGGGTTCATGTTTTAGATATTTAAACAAAAAAAATTAATACAATTTTGTTTTCGAGATAAAAATTGTTTTAATGAAATATTTCATAGCGTGTTTTGGGAAAGCCATTTATTTAATTCCCAATGTGCTCTGTCAGTTTGAGAGAACAAAGTATTATAATAATCGATAAGTGAAAAAAAATTAGTTTTGTCATTTAAATGTGTAGAAAATTGATGCGAACAAATGGAACTTTTCGTTCTGTAAATTAATTTTTAAATATTATGTTTGTTAAGATCAAATTTCTGCACATTTAAGGACAAAACTAAAATTCCTTCAATCATTACCATAATACTCTGCTCTCCTAAATTGATTCAGCATATTATTAATTCAAAGACTGGCTTTCCCAAAACACGCTACGAAATGTTTCTTATGAAAAAAAATTTTATTATCTCGAAGAGGAAGCAAAAAGAAGTAAAATTCTATTAAACTTTTAGTTTGAAATATCTCAAAGAATAAATCCCTGCAATTAATGACATTGCTTACGGTTCACCCTGTATATGAGGATAGTGAGCTGTACTGTAATGGACCGTGACAGGGTGGAGGCGCTCGTTTTATGTCAGAAATATACATACAGTATTTCGATCATCACTAAATTCGTTCACGAGTTTATTTCCATGTTTGGAAAAATTTTCAATATTTTTTACCAACATTACGAATTTATTTTCAGTTCGAGGATGTGAGGGACGCGGCCTGGGCCTCTGACTGGGTTGGAGCACCCGTCTCATATCAGAGATGTATTCAGTTCATAATTGCTGAAGGGAATCGTGAATTCACCCTAACTGCTGGAAAATTCGTGCCTATATCACACGACACGATGATGAACGTAAGAATAATTGATTAAACCTTGTGTTATATGTGTGTGACCTAACGTATCTTCTTACACATTGCCTACATTTTATCTTTCTATATACGCATACGTGACCAGAGTAGACAATTTATTACCCGCAACATTACCAAGATTGCCAAATATTTTTTTTTTTTGCAATAAATGAAATCTGAGTTTCCACCCTCCCTCTATTTGTATCTTCATGATTAAGTACAAGTGTACACATTTGTTCTGTTTTACATTTGAAAGATAACAGACTAATATAATTGAAGTATTTATTGGTGGACAGAGTTTACCCATCCTTGGTATTTCATTTGGCGTAAATTTTTTAACATTTTCAAGTTTGAATTGTGTAATTTTTGTCCACTGTTGTAACTGTTTTCAATGACGTTAAAGTCGTTGATTGTTTCAATTCTTCACGTTATCAGTTTCTTGCAATGTAAAAGCTTGAGTTAGTAAATTAGTACTTGTTCATTCAAATCTATTTATATTCAGGGATACAGAACATGAACATGGGTTGTTTTGTAATAGTAGATCTAATACTTTGTATTAAAATGAGATTATAGTTCTATTCAAGTTTGAGAAACAAAGTGGCAGTGAGGAAGATAATGGTTGATGAAGGTAAATCAAGTTCGAATTTCAAGTTCTAGCTGCGAACAAGAAAGCTGTTCACAATGTCTCCAAAACCAATACGTCAGATGTGGAAATTGTGGACTTAACTTACGTAAAAAATACTCACGTACCAGTACTAAAATTGTGGTGCTGTAGAACTTTGCTAAAAATGATGCAGAATGACTAGAAAGAAAAACTGATGTGCATTTTTTAAAGTAGTATAAAAATTTTGGCGACTACTACACTTTTACTACGTCATACCACTTTTGACCAATAAAACGGTATGGAACAACGTTGCTTCATTGTTGCTTGTTCTACAACCTTTATCATCTCTCTAGCATTTGGTTTTTATCATTACCCTAGCATTTTTTTCTTTGTTTGCTAACACTGTACTTTAAATAATTGTATCTTTCAAAATTATTCATTTTTAATTCATCATCCTTACCGGTGATCAAAAATTTCCATCATTTTCATTGTTTATATTATTTGGGATGCTGAAACTGATCAGAAAGAAGAAAAGTAATTGGCTGGGTCACTGATTGAGAAGAAACTGCCTACTGCAGGATGCACTGGAAGGAATGGTGAACAGGAGAAGAGTTCGTGGAAGATGATGTCAGATGAGAGACAACATTAAGACATATGGATCATATGCGAAGACAAAGGGGAAGGCAGGAAATAGAAAATAATGGAGAATACTGGGTTTGCAGTGAAAGACCTGCCCTTGGGCAGAGCACTATGAATCAATGAATATTATTTAGATTATGTTATAGCTTCTGATGTATGAGATTATGGAGAGTCACCTATCAGAGACTGCTTAACTGATAATTCAAGTGGAATGCAATTGTGTTAATAAAAATGAAACAACCAACAAAGCCTTCGTGAGTAGTAATCGTCTATACAGTTTAGTGAAGATTGTATAGTTGCCACAACTGATAAGAGAACAGCTAATCATAACACACTTACCATCTAGCGTAATATTTGTAATGATGAGATGGTACAAAACTACTTTTGAAGAGAGTTTAGTATTTTCGTATGTCAATTAATATTTTATTGTATTGGAGTAATTTATTTATTTTCATCATCTGATCTTGTAATAGTAAATTACATCCCACTCGAGTTTTGATTTTCTCTAGATAAATCAAAACCTCTAGTGAGATTACTGTTGATAAAACTTCATTTCATTTCATTCAGTGTTTTGTCCAAGGGCAGGTCTTTCACTGCAAACCCAGATTTTCGCAATCTTTCCTATTTTCTGCATTTCTCTTTGTCTCCTCATATGATCCATATATCTTAATGTCGCCTATCATCTGATATCTTCTTCTACCTCGAACTCTTCTCCCGTTCTCTATTCCTTTCTTCTCAGCCAGTGAACCAACCAATTCCTTTTCTTCTTTCTGATCAGTTTCAGCATTGATCTTTCTTCACCCACTTTTTTCAACAAATCTTCATTTCTTTTCTGTTTGCCCACTTCACACGATCCATTCTTCTCCACTATAAAACTTAATTGAACATATTTCAAATCTAAAAGAGAAGGTAATTGTTCAATATTAATACAATTATACAATTTTTTGTTTCACTAGAAGTACTGTATTTACATTTAATTTGGTCGGCAATTTTTGCCCAACCTTCATAATCTACGCCACAAAAATATCTTGGTAGTTTTAGGGTTAAGTATCTACGCGAACCGCAGTTCGAGGACACGCATAATCGCCGATAAAACGGTTATTTTTTATTGTATTCAGTACTGAGCAGTACATCTGTTATTGCGTGCAGTACGGAGTTTCATTTCTCTGTTTATGTCTGTCAATTTAGTCATGGGTCAGACATTCAATACAGACCAAAGAATTATCATTTGCCCTAACCTTAAACGAAAAAGAAAGCAAACGTTGAGAACTTGAGCTAACCCATTCCAACTCGGTACATAATTAGTTCTATTATCCGGTATTTGCTCCAGATTCATAGAACAAACATTCTAGTTACTTAGATAATACTAACACAACATTGTTTTGTACCAGCATATTTTTATTTCTTATTTGATTAGGCAAACTTTCAGTCTACCTTCCAGTCTTAGATTATATTGAAGACTGTAATGAAGATCATAATTAAACATTAGTGAAATAGCAATAAAAACGATTGCTTTTTTATTGCTTTTCGGTTTATTATTTAATAGGTGTTACAGTTGAGTTGATACTACAAAATTAATATATTCGTACCTATCGGTACGTCTGCCAATCCATCTACCTGGCAAACGATCCTGCAACCAATCGCGAATATCACTTTCAAAATGCGGAATGCACTAACTTGCACACACCGAAGCTATGCAATATTGCTACAATGAGAAGTTATTTGCCACACACGGTCTGGAATTATTTCGAACATAGCTTTCGACATTTATTGTGTGGAGAAAGTACCAACAGTAGACTTGATACCTCACCATACTGTTATCTTCGGTCGCCCCTGCATATTTTCAACATAAATGCGGATCCTCATTTGCCCAATAATGACAGCTGTGCCTATTTACAAAGCTACCAATAAGAAACACTATCTCTTCCGAACACAAATACAACAGTTCAGGAAAGTCATCATATCATCACACAAAAATTTCTTGAAATTCAATCCTCCTGTCAAAATCGTCAAACAAACCATCAAGGAACGGACTATATAATACAGTAGCCTCAACAGGGTCTGTTTATGAATAAAGAAATTACAATCATGTAAATATAGGAAGTAACTTATGAAGTAGTCTGTAGTTGGTACATCTAAAGTAAAATATGTGTTTTGAATTACAGATGATCAACCAATCCTTTTCATTCTTCATGTTTCTACTTACGATGAAAGACAAGAGCGAAGGGAATGCTTAAAATAAACCGAAAGAAAATAAAATATATTGCATTTCTTTCTGACTGCAGTCAAATATAATAGATCAAGAATTTTCTGAGAGAAGATAAAAGTACGTCATAAAACTCAATGTTAAAATTCTGCTGTAGAACTTTTTATTGTCTTAGATGATGGATTTGCAAATGTATTTGAGAGCACTGAAACGTTATTAAATCATTATCGTAATAATACACAACACAATCCTATGCAACACAAACTCATTTTATGTCTACAAAACTCAATGAAATATATCAAGAAGGAACGAAAGAAAACCTAGGCATATTTATATCACATATACCGCAGCAGAGTGCATTGCAAAGGTAAAGGATCCTGTCACTACACAATATTGCACATAATTCCCCTTGTAAATAAGGGAGCTGTGTAAAACAATTTTATACTTATAACAAAAATTCTTATCGTAAACACATTATTAAAAAAACGTTCTATTGAATTCCTTACTTTAAAATGTTGTCTCGTTCTTCCTTTACATTTACTTATTTTAAAGAATGTAAAGTTATAACTAAAGGAATATATTCTAATCAATATTAGTCGCAAGATATTCTCGTCATTCAGATTATTATAGAACTTGATACGAGTATATATATATATATATATATATATATATATATATATAATAGGCCTCATCTGTAATATAGTTTCAATGCGAGCTACTTGTAACAAGATAATCTTAACTAATTGTTTCACTAGAAATTAATTTTATCAATTATTTCAACAACCATAAATTTCTGTCTTTCGGTACAATCTATGAATATATATCGAGACACATACGTATATCATGATGTCTTTATCATTGAGTAGTAAATAGTAGTCAGTGGTACAAGAATAAATGCAAGTATTTCAGTTGAATTATTTTTTTCGAATTTGGAAAACGGAATTTCAAGAAAAGGTATCAAAACACTGCTTTATGGAAATTTTTCCTTCTGAAATCAATGGAATTAAGAACCTTGGGGGAAATCTTCTTTGAAATATATTACAGACGGAACTTCTATTTTATTCATAAAATGTAAGTACCTGGGTACAGAACAATATAAATTCATGTTTCACTTCTAACAAACATCATGTTATACATATTTTGTTATGAATGTTATACCTTTTTAATTGCTGTTATCATTTTTATTCTTTAATCTCGAATGAATAGATAATATTATAAACATGGTAATATATTTTTGACGTAGGTTTCCGTGGCTACTATTCATGGGTTGTGAGTTCCTGAGTTTCTGCCGCGTCGTCTGAGTTGCTAGAGCCAACGTTTCGACCATCCTGCTGTGGTCGTCCACAGCTCTGAATACGACCACAGGAGAATGGCCCAAACTTTAGCTCTAGCAAATGAGACGACGCGGTAGAAGCCCGGGAACTCACAATCCACAAAGTAATATATTACTTTACAACTTTTAGAATATTTCTATCAAAGTAGTATAACATTACAATTCTCCAGGTAAGTGTTTCAACTGAAATTTAAGAGTTACTGAAATAAAAAAGTAATCTAATGTTGCAGGTGACACCTTTATTTCTCTACCAGTAAATGTACGTATGTCCAAAGAGAAATGATATTTTTAGTCCCCATTTTGATACAAGTCTCTATTAATATTAAAGTTGATTAGATCTTTATTTTTATGTTGTAAGAAATCGTTAGCTTTATTTCCATGTTACTGATCACGAATAGAGATTTATCAAAATTATGATTCGTCGGTTGTGAAACCAAAAATAATTCAATTGAATACTTTTATTTTTTTATATGTAAGTATTGATTAAATAGGCTAATTATCACTGAATGACAATAATTTTGCTTCGGCTTAAAACAGTGTGATACTTATGGTTTGGTGTGCGCTGAATCCGAAAATGCATCTCTTTTCTTAGTATCACGTAAGGGCTTTAAGATAGGCTATGATTTCACTCTTCAATAAGCGTTCTCCCACGAAACATCTGGCGCGGGTTGGGGTTTGTAAAACAAAATAAAAACTAATGCATTTTATGACTTTACGACTTATTTCCGGTTTCCTATGTTTGTTGGCACGTTCTTTTGTACTTCAAATCAATAAACAGAAAATGGTCCCTTCTATTCAGTAACTTTCATAACACTTCAAAGTGAAGTCTACGCATTGAACAAACAAGGGTGTGGTTTACAGTATTTAAAAGAAAAGTTAACCAATTTGACTGAGGACAAATTAAAGGATGCATTTACCAATTTGAGTAAGGACAAACTGAAGGAGGTATTTTCATCGGTCCACAAATCCGCAAAGTTATGGCTGACTGTTTGAGGACAAACTTTCCGTTACAGAAAAAATGGCATGGCGCTTTTTCAAAGATGTTTGCTCAAATTTCCTTAGAAATTCCAGGGCAGACAACTACATCGAACTTGTGAAAATCGTGTTAAGTGCATATAAGAAAATGGGGTGTAATTTGTCTCTCAAAATACACTTTTTCTCTCTCATTTGGATTTCTTTCCTCCGACCCTTGAACGGTAAGCGTCGAGCATGGGGAAAGATTCCATAAATAAATATCTGAAATGGAAAGGCAATATAAAAGAAGATCATCATCCAGCATACTTGCAGACTATTGTGGGTTCCTTGTAAAAGACAGTCCCAGGTCTAGGTATAAACGGAAGTCATTCAGAAAATCCTTTTAAATGGTAAGTTCAAATTCCAAGATTTTTCTCATTATACACATTAAATATTTTTATTGTTGCTGTGTTTTAAATTATGGAATATCATTTTTGTTTCCAGTACACATTTTTCAAGTATTATGAGGCATTCTGAATCCCTAGTCTGTTATAATTTTATCAGTAGTAGTGAAAAATAAAAACGAGAAGTTTTTTCATAAAAAATTTAATTCACTTTCCCCGGAAAATGGTACGTGATGGGGCAATTTGGATTTTAAATTCAGATTTAGGGCACACATATTATTAGTATTCACCTATTTTTATTTCGGAGCAAGGCAAAAAGTAAAAATTTGCTGTTCAGTGTTATATAGGACTATCTAAATTACGATTCGTTGCACATATTACTCCTTACGATATACAGTTTTCGAAGTCCAAATAATAACTTGTCTGTTACAATTTCAGAGTCAAGAACTTAATAAAATTTTGAATTAATAAGAGTACTTATTGACTAAAGAAACTTTGCTAAACCCAAATCTCTAGCAAGAAAGTATTTTACTTCTTCAACCATTGCCTTTGATTCTCACGCATTCCAGATATTTCAAGTTACTATTTCAATTGTTTTCTAATGAATATTATTGGGAAATCATATAACTTCCATTTTGTATTTATTATGATGTTAGTATTTCACACTTTTTATTTTCGTACATCTTTTCTGATCTGAGCCAAATAAGTGTTTCTCATAATCTAAACGGGTTATTTATTTATGATGCTTTAATATCATACGTTGAACCCCCAACAATTCCGGATGTACGGACATAAAAAATTCCAGTCCATAAACCATAAAAAATTCACACCTCAATGATGACTTCAATACAAGATTTTATTAAATTTGAAAAGAAAGCTGTGACTAGTCATTCCGAATGTGTTTTTGAAACGAAATGTTGCATTTCTTATACCGAAGGTTGTTCATATTGCAAAAAGCTTTGAAGTAAAAACATTAAGGATATGTGGCATGTTATTTAAGATTTGTTTAGTTTATTTCAATGTAACGAGAGACAGATACTAACGTAACTTTTTCTTAATCTCTTATTGTACCTAGATATTACTGGGTGCAATATATATTTCAAATATTATTCGGAAAATATAAGTTACTTACAGAGCGCTCAAAAGTATTTGTAATTAAGGTTTTATGTTGCAGTACTGTCCTAGATCATATTATATACCCAGATTGCTCGGCGTTATAGGCTTTGACGGTAGCAACGTTTGTCAGGTTTACTATGCTGCCATCTAGTTGTTACATAAGGAGTCACGTCATAACTCCCATTTCAATTGCATTAGCGACTGTACTGCCATATCGTGTTCGTTTACGGCGGACGGGTGGCGATCCTGGCGGTTGTTCTCTTCAAAGTGCAACCGATTTTACATAAAAATGAGCATCTATATGTGATCAGGGAGACTGTTTGCAGTTACAACAACGCAAAGCACACATCTGTGCCATTCTATGAGTAGCGTCGCGTTACTGTGGCTATGTATCTAGGAAACAGGCAAGTTCATATGAAAACAATATACATTTACATTTCATTGTAAACGTTATTTAAAAATGGCAGCACTATAATTTATAACAGGTCACATTTTGCGAATTCCCCATCTTCAGTTAACAAACAAAATAATCTATAATATGAAGAACTTATTCAGGAAAACCAGCGAAAATATTTGTAAGAATATACTAAGAAAATAAGCATCAGCTTTGATAGCACTGTGATAAATATACACTAAAATATGAAGTTTTCAAAAGTACGTGCAAGATTAGTAATCGAATATCTGACTGAAGAAATTAAGGGAATACGAATTGAAATATGCTGGTAACATATCCAGCAATACAACTAAGAAAGTCACGAATTTTTGGATAGAATTTTCTCAACAAGACTTCGCTATGAAAATTCACTCCTAAAGCTAATACTTGGAATGAGAAATGTAGAAAATGACATTTGTCACCACCATATGTTTAAAGTAAGGTAAGTTATTTTACGACGCTGTATCAACATCTCAGGTTATTTAGCGTCAGAATGAAATGAAGATGATAAAGCCTGTGAAATGAGTCCGGAGTCCAGCACTAAGAATCTGAGAATAATATAAGTACGGATTTTCGGCAGTAAGAGAAACAATATTAACGGATTTTCTCTCAGACAAACAAACATTTGGTTACGAACTCTTGAGTAGTCTTTTGAAAGGGATGTTTTAAGATCCATAAGCTTCAGAATTCGTGGAAAATATTCTAACCTCCTACATCATTGATGTCAAAGAAAGCGCATATTTCTGACCTTGACGTCGTGCGCGGGCATCAATCGCTATGTATGGAAGGACGAACGATTATGTATATGAATAAGCAGTCTGTTGGATTAAAAAAAAACAATGGTGCACAAACTGCAAACGGAACGTGAAATTTTATGTCGTTATTTTTTATGGCTTCTTTCTGTTTGATATTATCTATACTGTCTGTAAAACAAAAGTACTAAAACCAATTTCTTAATTTTGTAGTTGTGTTTTAAACGTTAATAACATAATAAAAAGTAAACAAGGAATATTCACATAAATTCCATAATAGTACAACTATACAGTACTAAGTTAATGAAACATATCATTCATAGTGAAATTGATATCCCAAAGAAAGAGACTGAGTAGGCCTATGACATGATAAGTTGGAATTGATATAGATGGTATCTTTAGCTTTATAAAAGTAATCAATAAACTAATCAAAACAATAATACAGTACAAAGCAAAGTTACCCAGGTATATGTTTTAACTGTAATTAATATTGCATAACAAAACTCTTATTGCATTATGCTTTTAAAGTGATATTGGTGCGCAACTTCCTATCATCATAATATTAAATTATTTTCTCGAAATCTGAAGTTATAGAGATGACATTTGTATAACACATGGGCACATAGTGTATCTTTTGTTTATGATGTAACAATACTCCCTTTGATAACTAATTTCCTTACAAACATTTTCCATGCCAATATTTTTTTTAATTTTCAATACAGTATCTCCAGTAATACGTATTTACAATATATTAGATTTACGAAAACATTGTTTCAGTACCTGTAAGGATACTAAATTTCACTTTTCACTTTTCTGTAAAAATGTTGAGAAAATATTTATTTTGAATAAAAAAGCACGCTTGTAAAAAATGAGGATTAACCCATTACTGCATAAAGTTATTAATGACTTGAAAAATGCGTTTCTGAGTTTAAGTTTGCTAGTTGTTGACTTAAGAATGCTTTCTTACCATTTTTATCTTTATTTACTTTCTGGGATAAAAATTAAGGAACGTCCCATAAATAGGACGCTATGCATAATGGTCAGTGACACAGCAGCTGAATAGAATAACTCCTCTTTTAGTTCAAATAGTATTTATGTATTTATTATGTAGCAAATACATATACATAATAGAATCAGTGGTTCAACTGCCCTTCTCACACAAGCCTACGCATTGTACAACACTATTTTGAGTGGTAAGAGTAGAAACATTTAGGGTGGAGTCCAATTTGACACTTGCTGCAGATGAACTTTGCTTTCCCTGTACAATTAGCACACCTTCGCTGAGTTTTATTTTCAACTGGCCAGTGGTGTTGACCATCAAATCGTATGTCTCCTGATGGAATGGGAACAATTTTTCCTTAGTGGGAACTCACCCCATGCCTTTTCAGTACTGTAAAGCCAGGAGACTCTGGCATACTTTCATCAACAATGTCATCTTCATTATCATCATTACATATATATATATATATATATTTGTAATTCCGCTTTACTAACTAGCATTTTACCGCCAAGATTATTCAAAGAAGCCTCATGCTCGTCGTCCGATTTATCACTATATTTATTTGTATCATGGAAATCTTCTGGAGGAGTCACATATATTAGAATCTCATTATTATTATTTTGATTTTCTATTACCCCAGTCGACCTGGTTGGCGAGTTGGTATAGCGCTGGCCTTCTATGCCCAAGGTTGCGGGTTCGATCCCGGGCCAGGTCGATGGCATTGAAGTGTGCTTAAATGCGACAGGCTCATGTCAGTAGATTTACTGGCATGCAAAAGAACTCCTGCGGGACAAAATTCCGGCACATCCGGCGACACTGATATAACCACTGCAGTTGCGAGCGTCGTTAAATAAAACATAACATTTTTCTATTAACCCCAGAATTTCACTAACGGTTAGACTGGCAATAAAACAATGTAATGGAAACCATATACATATTATAAAGAATACTACAGGAGTGCACACTGCATGGCGTCCTATTTTTAGGACGGCACTTTATTTCACCTTGTACCTAGCAACATATAAGAAAATTTTATTGTTGTTATATACCACATGAAAACTGGAGTATTCAACTCATTAGGTGAAAGTAAAAATCAGATTTCTGTATCACCATTACAGAGCAACTAAGAATGAACTTACACGCGGTGCGTCACAAAATACTGTTGTCCTGCCATCTTGTAAAAAATTAACTGGTGTGAACAAATGTTCGCGCGGAATTCAAATACTGCAACACCATAATACAATGTAATAATTTACCTTCTAAACAATGCCTTCAACTGTACTAAACAAGAAAAAGTTTCATAGAAATCAGTATTTTACGCAAGTACCATTTTCAGGACGCTATGCAGTAATGGGCTAAGATTAAATCTTACATTCTTATAATGCACTTATAATTCTCAGACAAATCTAAAAAATTAACATGATTACAGTTTTAATAAGTTATCTTTTCTCTATCCATTGAATCAGTGCTGACCATCCCTGTATATAAGTTAACTCGACCAAGCGACATATACTAACTCACTCGTCTGTCTCTTTCCTTTCCGCTGTAAAACGCTCAGTCTCTCTCCTGAGCGCTTGCCCATATGGGCATCAGTTGACATGACTGTCCTACATGATAATTCCAGTCTTCACTGTGCAAAAAATTATATAGATATCGTTACTGCATTTGGCTAAAGAGCTAAAGAGCTGAAGTCCTCCACTTAGCCGTGATTCACCCCCGTACGAAGATCGCTAAGCAGACGATTAAGAAGTAAATAAATTGCAAGTTATGACCTTGTGATAATACAGTACATGCGCGAAAATTGTTGCACAACCTATCAAAAATATTCTTTGAAGAAGGCACAAAGATCCTTCCTCGCTGAAAGTATTATACTGATATTTTCAAGGATTATTTTGAAACTTATTCACTGCATTAATCTTTGCAGAGTGTGTAACATTCAGAAATGGTTGTAGATACAGTACAACCGTGTCGAAGTTATTTGAAATTTTTGAAACCTGATGATAGGCCTAGTACATTCTTCCAATTTATTATTAGAGAGATGATGCCTATATTAATGTAGAATTTAATTGTATGACTTCTATTACTTTCCAAAGTTTATTAACAACAATTGTGGACAAATATTTTATAAATAATCACTGTATAGTATATTTTTCAGATATACATTAACAAAATGATATAATAATAATAATTTTCCTGTCGACGTCAACAACAAGGAATAAATAATGACAATTATTTTTAAGGAAGTTTTGGTGAAAATTATAGTCCACAGAAAGGTCAAAATTTTATTCCAAAAGTTCCGCCCTTCGTTGGCACGCATTTAGTGCAGGGGGACTGTTAATGTTTTATCGCCCACAACTATGCAATAAATATTTCAAGGAATACACAAGAGAGCGCTCTGGAAAAACACACGCCTGCGCAGTTCACTCGTACAATTAACACGAGGGATTCACATGCTTGACATATTCATGTGATCGGACCAGCAGCACATTAGAGGCAGTAGTGTCTGTCGATAGCAGATAATATGACCGCGAACGAGTCAAAAGTGAAAGATATAACTGCAGACAGATTTCGATACATATTCATGTTATTCAGTGTATCAGGACTTCCAATAAATTTGGAAAAACTGACAAAATTCCGCTTATTATACAATGCTGTTATGATAATGTGTGCATATTCAGTGTACGTCGCAACTGTTCTTGAACTTATTTTAGGAAAGGGTGACATTAAACATCTTATGAAAACTTTTCGAGATTTTACTGTAATGGTAATGTACATTTGGCTGAAATTTAACACCAGGTACATTCTATTGAAAACTGTTTTTAATGTGTGACTAGTTTTACTCCTGAAGTCATAGCTGCACGTCTTAAATACATGATGTGAAACGATAAAATTATTATATCACTGAATAATTTAAATAATGCATAATTTTCCAAAGTGATTTCAAATTGGTTATGTCTTTTCCATGACATTTTAACTCTTCTATTTCGTTTGATTAAAATTGTTTTTGGTATACTTGTTTTTACTTTGTTATTAAATGTTTTTGATATTTAGTTTATTTGATTAATACAGGGATTTTGTTTATGAATTTATTCATTTTGACAATTATTTATTTCTTAATTTCAATTATTACCTTCACTTTTCATTTTATATCTTCCTAAGAAAATGTCAAACTTGAGAGAATTTAAAATTATGCAATACGAGAAAATACGGAATAAATTGAAAGACAATATTACATTAATTTTAAAATAAAATACAATTTTAGGAATTAAATATTACACAATTACAAATCACTTGAATAACTTAAAAAAAATTACCATTAGACTACTGTGAAGTAATTTTTTTTTTTGAAAACATTCAATTTTTCGTTTTTAAATAAATAATTGTACATTATTCGGAGAACTTCTTCACAAATTTTCATGCAAATAGACGTCTGTAATCAGCTATTTCAAGCGTCAGTTAAAAGAAAGGTTGCATGCTGTGGAAGGCTCTGTAACCTTCTTAACTCAATTTTCTGCATTTGCAACTTTATTACACATTTCTTCACTTAAAATGATATTTTTCCAAATTTTGCACTATGTGCATGAATTATTGTAGGTAATCTTAAATGTGTGCTTAACAAAAGTTGCTATGAGAATTTTCCTTAAATCTCAAGATTTTGCGGGAAAGGGAATATTTTTTATTATTCTGCTAGGCATTAAATTTTTACCTGCCTTTATATTTTATTGTACAAAATAATTATATTTCAGCTACTGAATAATAATCTGACAAAAGCAAGCAGCAAACTATGTTTCAGGGAGTTCCAAAATTACGTATAGCAAATTTCAGGCAAAGTATTTCCCAAAATACAAATTAAATTTACAAAAATCCTAACAATTCATATAATTTCGGACCAAATGAGATTAAGTTCTTACAGAGGTAATTTATATGTAGATATTATGTGTACAATTTTTCAAATATTTAGCTCGTACGGTTAAGAAAATTCGAATTTCACCTTAGTGTATCTTCTATACTATTTAATTTCTAGAATTTCAACATATCGGTATTTGTTTGGCTATTGGAAGTAACTATTACTATTCATGTTTTTGCATATTATAATTTTTTCCAGTCACAAAATGAAACATATACGTCTTCTGCTTCGACTAACTGAATCATTCACATTCGAGGATCTACCAACAAAGAATTCTGAAACTGGAAATGTGACAATTTCTGGATTTATACCTCGCTTGCATTATGTTATGAAGAGAGTGGCTATTTCCGCACTTGGGCTCTATTTAATCCAGTCCGTAATACGAAGTCTTACATCACGTGGAATGATATACAACGGCTGGTATTATTTCGACGCTTCTGTAAGCCCAACATATGAGATTGTGCAGTTCACACAGGTAACAACACTTTTTTTCGTATTTTCTTGATAAACATAAATTCTAAGTGAGTAAAATTTATTTCTCCAATATGATCCTAAGGATAGTCTTTCGATGATTTACTGAAACCACTCAAGTTTAGATGAATATACTATGTCACCTAATATGTCCTTTCAAGCAATAATATCCTTACAAAAGAAAATTTAAGGTGCTTCAAGCATTATAAGTTAATTTTACCACACTGAAGTCAATGCTTCTCGGTATACTTACAATAATTCCCTTAGGGCCTGATTAAAGTAAACTTCGTACAGGGATATAATAAATTGTATTGTACATGTTTCCAACTTCGCCGATTTGACACAACATATTTTTGTTAACTCGCAGTATTCTTTTCTGGTTTTTGTGATGTCCTTTGGGGTAATTTATTTTGAAACCGTAAAATATATTAGGTATACTCCATCAGCAGGTCTATCGTGCTATCAAAAAGGAGTGCGTTATATGGCAGTGAAAAATTTTTAATAGCCTCCCTATCGATATAAAAAATGAAACTCAAAACATAAGATTATTTAGTGTTAAATTAAAGAAGTACCTAATTTCTGACGCCTTCTATTTTCTAGCTGAATTCATGACATTCAACAACGCTTCATGAAATTGATAGTAAAACCTTATGTTGTACCAGTAGACTATACTGTAAACCTCTTCTGTATATATTTAAACTAGACTGTGACTATAAATTAAGATTTTATATAGTACTAAGATTTTTTGACTTGTTCCATATTATTCTAGCTGTGAAGCAATGAATAAATACCATGGAATGTTAATAAATACAATATAATGCAGTATATCAGATATTCAATTGAAATTTTCGCGAAGTAAATATATGAAAAAAGAATATTTACTAAAAATATTAAACATTTATTTTAAACATTCCTCAAAACTTCAGTTTTCATGAAATCGAAAACAATCTTTTCCTTCTTTGTTTCTTGTTACTTATACGTTGCGTGAAAAGGGACCAGTACTGATCTACCAAATGGCTACCAGTGGCTAAAAAGTCTTGGATTGAGATACAAACCGTAGAAAACAAAGCTTTCTTATTAGACTACTAACGTAATATCATACGTTTAGCACATGGATGGGAGAAGTGAGGTTCTAAATAATATTCCAATGGGATTTATCATTTTTCGTGGTGGATTGAGCCGGGATATACTTTTTTTTAAATACTAGTTTTGAAAGATATTGGCATATACAGTTTTCTTGTGTGCAGTCTTCAATTAATGAAGTACAAAAGTGCAAAGTGACTGCATGTTACTGAGTTTGGGAGTGGACGAATTAAAAATTGAATTTTTATTACTCGTATGCTTTTTTTATTAATTTTTATTTTAAGAGTTGCATATTTCCAACACGTCTAACTTACAAACGGCTGCAATTAATATTGACAGTGGTTACTAGTAATCAGAAGTGACTGTACTCTGCAACAGAATACAGACAAAACTATACTGTAAAAACCAGTCGCCCGCCATTATCCCGATGACCTATTTAGAACTTGTATTCAAGCTTTTAATATTAGAATTCTATACGTTGAAATCGCTTGGGACTAGCTATATAGTCTTGCCATTTCTGTTTGTAGTTACTTATGAGATGAACGTGACATATTTATGTGATTCCTTTAAGAATACTTCTAGTACATACACGTAACACGTTGAAAAATCAGTAGGGTAAAGGTTGATAATATTGTGAAATGGGTAATATTGTGATAGTTCTTTTTGAGAATTTATTGCAATTTTAATAAGCGAGGGGAAGATCGGTTTTATGCGTCAACTATTAAGGGAATGTTCGTGGACAAGTTGCTGCACAAAAACGGACCTTCTCTCTCTCAGTAAAATTGTAATACATTCTGAAAAAGAACTATCACAATATTACTTATATCACAGTAATATCTACTTTTATCCTGCATAGCATACTTAGTAATATTTAAACTTCAGACTCACAAAAGTTGCAGCCATAATTTGATATGTTTACATCGTCATAATGGACGATTTAAGAATATTTCAAGGAGTGAAACATAACATTTATGCTTATAGAGTTTCTTTTTCCCCACTTATGTATTTTCTTTAAATTTGCATACATCTCAAAAACGAATTGTGTAAGGGCTTTATTCCTTTCTGCTAGTTCCGAATAAGATAATTTTTAAAATCACACCTAGTAGTGTTTCTGTGATTAATTCTCTTGACAAATTTTTCTATTCGGTTATCAAAAATCGCTGAAATTAAAATTAATGATTTCTCTAAAAAATATTCGAAATTCATAAATCAATATACTTTTAATAATATTTTACCTTTAATGCAATTGAGTTTTGACAGTTTACGCGTAATTTCAGCTTTTTTGTTATGTTCACAATATGCAAACTTAAGAATAGTTTATCATATAATACATAATAATGAATAAAGAGAAATCTATGAAACAGAAAGTTTGGTGTCATATCTAAAAATATTCCTAAATGATCCATTCTTATGCTGTAAATATGACATAAATAATGACTGAGATGTTTCGTGAACCTGCAGTTTAAATTGTAACACATTTGTATTGCTTTCTCAATGAGTTCACTCACGTACACGTCGTCTTAAAACAATGTTGTGTATATTACTGTAAATTTCAAATCTAAAGGAATAATATACATTATATATATATATATATATATATATATATATATATATATATATATAGACTATAATTTTAACTGGTAATGGAAATTACGGAAAAACGGCTGAACGGATTTTAATAAATGACCCCTGATTTTGAAACTTGGAACCCACAATGTTTTCAGAAAAATAGTAGTTTTCAGTGAAATGTTAATTTTCCTATTTTCCAAATTCATCTGTCGTCAATTTTGAGAATTAATGGCTTTTCAGAATAAAACAAAACACAAACACACTACAATAAACAATAGGCTATTACATGAAGGCCATGTTCTGCAGGATTGGTGACATATTTAGAGTTCAAATTCAATTCAGTTAAATAAATTAAATTAGGTTTATTACCGAATTCTATCGATACAGAAATAAATATAATAATTGGTTATTAAAAACTTTAAGACTTACTCAAAATAATTTACAGGTCTGATTCTGTGGTGTGTAATTTTCTGAGTACAGCTGTGTATTGGATATTAAAATCTACAAAACGTGAGGTGGTTTGATGACATTATTACCATTAGAAATTAAATATTATTATAGTTAATGCCATGATGCGAATATTTTTCATTAATTATACATATTAATGCTATACTGATGATATGAAAGTGAAACGTTTTGGTGTTATGTAAGTAGTTGTAGAGAATATCTTATATTAGATTTTCATTTCTGTAAATTTACTGAGTGGCGGCTATTATATATATAAAACTACAAAACTTACGTAAGATAATAATATTTATATAATCAAGTGGGGTTGGGTCTTTTTATATACTTATGGGCAGTGTGGTGTAGATATTTATATACTTCATTCTCTTCAGTATTGGCTCGAGAGAGCGCAAAAATTTCAGTTCCTAAGGAAAGACCAAATAAGAGGCCTAGGAAATTTTGTAATCTCCCGATCATTTCAGCAAGATCTCTTAGAAGGATAAAATTATTTTACCTTGTACATTTAAAGCTCTACACGCAGCAGCTATACCAAGATGCTATGTCTATTGTTCGAAAGCATGGCAAACCTTTTTTTAACTTTCGCCTGCAATCCACAATGACCTGAAATAGCTATTGCTTTACTTCCACATGAAAAACCCACCGATCGTCCTGACATTGTTACTTGCGTTTTCGCGTTGAAACTCAAAAACTGAATGTGGATAGGTTCAAGAAAAAGTACGTGGCATAAAAAAAACCATTCAGAGGGAGTATGTTTCATTATTATGGAAGCAAATAACTTTCAAAATGTCTAGTATTCTTCATTGAAAAGAAATCTGAAAAATTTTTATTTGAACGTCTAATGAACTTAGTTTGCAGAATTTGCTGCACAAGCCACTAGTTGAAATAGAAACAACACATTTAGTATATATGCTGAAGTAATTATTTCAACACACTGCAGAAAACAAAAATGTAATTTATAAAATATTGTATTTTATTCACTTTTATATCGATGGCTCATTTTCAAAATCTTGTAACTTCATTTTAGGAAATTGTAACTTATAAGCGATCAAAAGAGAAACTTCTACCTTTTAGATCCCATCTAACAAATGATATGAATAAGCTTATTTTATTTATAATGATATAAAAACTTTTCCAGATTTAAGAAGTGTTACTAGCAGACAGCGGATTTGGGTGCCGATGCTGAACGTTAGATGTTCGTCAGTTGCAAGGAGATCATTGAACGTGACGTCTTGTCGCTGTGTAGGGACCGAAAATCCGCTGTCTTGTTACCAGCAGACGCATTTTGAGAATATATACAGATTTCAACATTCGGGATAATTTGGACTTAGGTTTACAGAATTTCAGAATTAAGCCGAAGATAGTCAATTCGTCTCGCGCATTATCATCGTGGTCTAAGGTGTCATGCGTGGACTCGTCTTATGGAATGAACGAGGGTTTGAGTCCTCATGGGAAACGAAATTTAGGTCAATGTATGAGACCTGTGCATACCGAGAATAGTGATAAACTTGGGAAGCTACATTAGGTAGCGAAATCTGGTTTCCAATAGCACCTATATCGGCTAGAAGACCATCGTGCTAACCACGCAATACTCCCTTACCGGTTTGATGAACTTTAACTTGTACTGAGGCATCTGGACGTGAGGCCAGCAGTCAGAAGATCGGCATTGGCCTTTCATGGGCTGTAGCGCCACGAATTATTATTATTATTATTATTATTATTATTATTATTTTACTATAATTACTATTATTATTATTATTATTATTATTATTATTATTATTATTATTATTATTATTATTATTATTATTATTATTATATGCAATTCTGGCTATGGAAATAAAATATTACTTTTATTTTTCATATCTTTCATACTTTGTATTAATGTGTTGCAAACTGTTAATTAAATACTTTTTATATTACAGTGTTATAAACTGAGTGAGGTAAAAAGTATTGTTATAATACTTATAATTTACCGCTGTAACATTATAGACAAATTTACAACGGAGTCAATATTACTGGGCAATGTTGTGTACAATAACTTTGTAATGAAGAAATGTAATGTTTCTTAACATTTATTTCTAATGTCCGCAGTTCATCACAACTTTCCACTTGCTGGGCATGTTGTTCGGTCCGCCCTATCTCTACGCATTGCTCGCATGCATTGGATGCACTCAGCTTGAGAAGGTAACAGTGCTTCTCTCCGAAATAGAGAAGACGTTCACGACAACGGATTTGAAGACGAAAAGCCAAGATTATAGAAAGAAACAGGAGAAACTGAACAATTGTATTCGGCTTCATCAAGATACAATAAAGTAAACTTTAACATTTAAAATAATTATTGTCAATCGCATCCATATTAGTTATACTGAATTATCAGTGCATAATAATCACGTATAATTACAGGTACCTGAGTTTGCTGGAGGATACTGTGAATAACATGGTGTGCGGTGTGCTCCTATGTCTACTTACTGGACTCTGTACAAGTGCTTTCTCTGTCATTATCGTAAGTATGTATACTTATTTTGGATCTTTACAATCGTATAAAATATTTTATGGTATACTGTATGAAAGATACACGGATGATATGTCCAGTTCTTTATATCCACAGACAAAATGTCCATTTTTTGTGTCCACAATCCAAATGTCCAGTTTCGTCTGTACTTTACATTAAAATCCATTAATTTATAGGTCCAGTTATTTAAAGTCCACTACATTACAGGTCCATTTGCAGTTGTGTTCACAGATGGTTTGCCCATAATTTAAAAGATCCACAAATCTGAAGTTATAAACAATTTAAAAAATCATCAGTCTGCTTTTAATATGATGAAAATAATACAGTCAACCAGATGTACATTATTTTAGAATTTTAATATTACGTAATAACTGTAATTGTAGCATATGTTAATTGAATTATAAAAATAACATTAGTTTGCTTCATTATCGTTTTCATCATAAGGAGGTTCTTCTGCATACAGTTTCAACCGATAACTAATGCCTCCAAGATATCTGTCAACGTCACCATTTTCTCTATATACATGGTAATTCCGCACCATTTGCTCAATGTGTCTTGAATTTAAAACATAGGAATTCTTTATGGGATGACGTATTGCCTTATGACCTGCCATTAGGCTTAATAATTGATTTATGAATAACTGATTGTCATTTTGGTCCTTCTGCAAATTTTCGATGAACTTCCATCTGTTAGTATGGTGAGTTACTATACATTTTAGAAATTTGGAGTGCCATCCTTCTATTGTATTAATTGTCCTTTGAGTCCCATTCAAGACTAGGTTATAAACATTCCAGACTGCGGAGGAAAGCGAGGCGACATCTCTCGTCTTCTAGCTCTGGCAGGTATCTCTCTTATGAAGGTCCTTTCTATGTATAATGATAAATCTAATACTGATTCCTCTACACCATTAGAAACTTCATCAAATGTATTCACAATATGATCCAGTGGTATGAAAAGTATGGACATTAACTTTCGGAAGCCATTTCTTCCTCTGTCACTTTCCCTGTTATTATAAGCAGCCTTCAATCCAAGTTGAACAACATGACGCCAAATGGCCTGACAGAAGTGGAAAAGACAACCTTTTATTTCTGTTCTATAAGATTTATTATGAACATTATAATTAATTGACAGTAAATGTCATTGTATATAATGAATATGGACAAAATTTTTTGTGGACATATTTGCGTGTGGATTAAATGTCTATGGACGTTATGTTCAGTGGACAAAACGCTTGTGGAATAACGTGATTATGGACATTTTTTTTTCGACTTGATGAAAAATGGACATAACAGTAGTGGACCAATCATCCTGGAATCTAATGAAAGTATATATAAAATCAATATTGTGATTCCGCGAAAACTACTTCGACAATTAGTCGAAAATAAAATTATATACATTAAAATTATAAAGAAACAGATTTGAGTATAATAACTATCCCTTCCCCTGTTCATCTTCATCCTAGTGGGAAATAATTTCTCCTAAACTCTTTATTATTACTCGTATTGTTGGTTGTTTAAACATCAAGGAATACTGAAAGTGAAAAGTAACGCTTCTATTTTAAGGGTTCAATAAATTACTTGAGAAGTAATCCTAAATTATCACTTGCTCAAATTTAACTAATAAAATACTCCTCGACCCACTTTCCTATAGAAACGCTCAGCAAAAAAATGTTCTAGTCAATATATTTTTCCCAATACATTGGTAGAAGAAAACTTAATATTTAGAAGCTCAATTAAAGCTCGGACAGAGTTTATTTTTAATAGTATTTTAATGTTCATAGACAATTAGCTAAATCACTTTAAAGGTTTACGTAAGCCTGTCCGTTTGAGAGTAACTTTATAAAGAGTCTTCCAATAAGAGTGTGACTTTTAAAATGAAATAAATTGTATAAACGAAAGGGTTTACTTATTTAATTAATATTATTCTGTAGCACACTTAATGTCATATGGAAGAGAACGTCAGTTAAATGGCCGCCGCTGCTTCGTTGAGTTGCGCGTATACGGGTCTTCCAATTTTCAATAACAAACATAAACCAGGCTCAATTACACGAATAACGCACGTGATATTGTTCCTCAAGTCATTAACTGTTTCTGGCTTGTTGGCATAAACCTGTTATTTAACATAACTCCATAAGAAGTAATCCAGCGCGTTAAATCACATGATCTCTTTTTTTTTAATTAGGTTATTTTACGACGCTGTATCAACATCTTAGGTTATTTAGCGTCTGAATGAGATGAAGGTGATAATGCCGGTGAAATGATTCCGGGGTCCAGCACCGAAAGTTACCCAGCATTTGCTCATAATGGGTTGAGGGAAAACCCCGGAAAAAACCTCAACTAGGTAACTTGCCTCGACCGGGAATCGAACCCGGGCGATCTGGTTTCGCGGCCAGACGCGCTAACCGCACATGATCTCGGGTGCCAGTTAACATCACCACCACGCGAAATGATGAAGCCTCTGAACATCTCCCTTAAAAGGTCGACTGTTTCGTGAGCATTATGACATATGGCGGCATCTTTCTGAAACGAGACGTTCCTGAGATCCATTCCTTCCAATTGAGGCCAGAAATTATCATATGACATAGCCCGGTATCTTACACACACCGTACACTTCACGTAATGCACAGAATGCTTGGCGAACGGATGAGTTTCTTTTAATAATACATTTTAGTGATTTGTATACGTTGTGGAATGTTTTTAGTAGGTTATTTTACGACGCTTTATCAACAGTTTAGGTTATTTAGCGTCTGAATGAGATGAAGGCGATAATGCCGGTGTGGAATGTTATAACGTTGCATGGTTATTTGTCAACAACTGTAACCATGAGAAAAATATGACAGCTATAGCATCATAAACACGACAGCTGATATGTACTAAATGCAGGGCACTCTTATTCGAAGACTCTTTATATTCTCACTACAATGTCTACTATATTGTGTAGCCCATATTTAGTATATTTTTTATTCCTTTATTATTCATCAACCCTCATTTAATGACATACATTATATGGTACACAATTACATAAACTTATATATTTATATAAAGTATTTTAACATATTCAAAAGAAAGTGAAAATTGAAACACCTCCTTCAAAATAAAGACGTACTTTTCCCTCACGCAACTAGCGATAACGAATAGCTTATTGATTCAGAGAATATTGTGAGGAATCAATAACAGTTCTTTCGAACACAACAGCAATATATACCCATTTATATTCTTCAAATAACTACCACTTAATTTTGTGGCTTTAAACAGTAGCCAATAATAAATTGCTTTGACATTTCCTTCTCGTTAGGTTAAGATTAAGTACAGACAAATGTATATAATTCAAATTATTTGAAAGTCGTTGAAAAGAATTCAACTACTCTTTTACTAGTAAGTAAATGTAATCATACGTAATTCTTATACAAACTTGAGAGCTCGCATGCCTAGTCCATTATACATTTCTACTTATAACATGAACTTTCATTGTTTTAAATATAGGCCTAATAATAAATGAAGGAAGATAAAGGGTTTGACATGAAATATACGTCGGTATCTCATTTCAAGAGAGTCTGTTTAAATCACCGTTATGTGAACTATATAACCAATTAAGTGACAAAACGAGCGATTATAAAAATAGACTTTCTATGATAGTTTATTAGCAATAAATTCTGTAATTAATATGCCACTCTAAAAATTAAGAATATAAGAGACTACTTAGGGCCTATTATAGTCCGTTAGAAATACTGGAATGGAAAATCAATCACGGCTAATATCCATTATTAAATTCTACACTGTAGGTTGCAAGAGCGTGGCGGGTTAGGATAATGGGCTTCGGTTTCACTTTACTACTAAGTGTTTGTGATGCACATTCATATCTTTCTCTTTTAATTTCGTTCTTGCCTTCTACTAAACCATATCCTAGATTTCATATTTCTCTTATTTTCATCTCTACATATTCTTTATCATATTTTAGTGATTTAATTCCCTTTAACTGAATCTTTGACTAGTGTCTGTCTGATTCTTTTCCAATTCACTGCTGCTAAAGCAAGGAGATGTACTATCGCCTTTAATTTTTAACTTTGATCTAGAATATGTCATTAGGAAAGGCAGCATAACAGAGTGGGTTTGGAATTGAACGGATTACATCAGCTATTTGTTTATGCCGATGACTTGAATATGTTAGAAGAAAACACACAAACTACTGGGGAAAACACGGGCATTGTACTGAAGAAAGTAAAGAGATAGGTTTGGAAATAAATCCTGAAATGATTAAGTATATGATTATGTCTCGTAAACACAACATAGAACAAAATGGACATATAAAAATTTGAAATATATCCTTTGAGGAGGTGGAAAAATCAAATATCTTGGAGGAACACAAACAAATACAATTTATATTTTTTTAGTTGCTTACTTAACAACGCTGTATCAACTACTAGCTTGTTTAGCGTCGATGATATTGGTGATAGTGAGATGGTATTTGGCGAGATAAGGCCGAGGATTCGCCATAGATTACCTTACATTCACATTACAGTTGGGGAAAACCTCGGAAAAAACCCAAGCAGGTAATCAGTCCAAGCGGGGATCGAACCCGCGCCCGCACGCGACTTCAAACCGGCAGACAAGAGCCCTAACCGATTGAGCCACGTCAGTGGCTTAAATTATATTCGGGAGGAAATTAAATGGAAAATAAATATGAGATATGCTTTCTATTATTCGGTTGAGAAGCTTTTGCCATAAAGTCTGCTCTAAAAAAAGCTGAAAGTTTGAATTTATAAAACAGTTAAATTACCGGTTGTTCTGTATGGTTGTGAAACTTGGACTCTAATTTTGAGGGAGAAGTAGAGGTTAGGGATATTAGAGAATAATATTATTATGAAAATATTTCGGGGTTTGAGGGATGAAGTTTCAGTAGAATGGAGAAAGTTACACAACGCAGAACTGCACGCATTATATTCTTCACCTGACATAATTAGGAACATTAAATCCAGATGTTTGAGATGGGAAAGAGATGGAGCACATATGGGCGAAGCCAGAAATGCATATAGAATGTTGGTTGGAAGGCCGGAGGGGAAAAAAAAAACCTTTTGGGAGACCGAGACGTAGATGTGAAGCTAATATTAAAATGGATTTGAGGAAGGTGGGATATGATGATAGGAACTGGATTAATCTTGCTCAGGATAGGGACCGATGGCGGGCTTATATGAGGGCGGTAATAAACCTCCAGGTTCTCTAAAAGTCTTTTTTAAGAATGCAATTATTAGTCTTAGGCTAATATTCTATCTATTATTTAATGTCTACGCAGAGTTAATTTTTTTACATTACATGTTAAATACTGAGGTCACTATTATATTGTCATAGTATACTTTACTATGCACGTGGAGAACTATTACTAAATGGATATTTCACTCAATTTTATTTGTAGAGCTGGGGAGATGTCACTGATATGTCACAAGCTGCTCTGACCTACATCCTGTGTCTGGGACTCGGATTCTGTTATTGTGGTATTGGACAAATCACATCAGAAAAGGTAAAGTTGTCAATGAAATAATTTTAAAGAGAAGATTACAGTATATAAAATTTTATATTCGTAATCTTTAAGCTGATTTAATTAAAAATAATATTGTACTTTCTTCTGAAATGTGAGCGACAGAAATGAAACTGCATAAGCTGTAACTGTGTAGAAGTTTTTTTAAAAGTTCGTATAAAGAAACGATGAACTATGGTTAAATTTAATTCTTTTATACTCAGTACTTTTCACAGCTCAATGTTCAGGCAGTTGGTTTATGACAATTAATATGCATGAGAAATGAAGCACAAATAATAAAATTGAATATTTATATATACTTTTTTATTTGGTGTCACGACAATTCGCCCCAGTCGATTTGTCACTACGACAATTTGTCCAGAAAACAATTCGTACCCGCGACGGTTGGTATATTTTATAAATATGTCCCGGTCAATTGGTTCCATTTTAATTCGTACCGGACAGTATTTACCACAACAGTGCATCAAAGAATGCCAAGTTTCTATGAAAACGACAAGACTTAAAAGACAACAGTGCATCAAAGAATACCAAGTTTCTATGAAAATGACAAGACTTTAAAGACAACAGTGCATCAAAGAGTACCAAGTTTCTGTGAAAACGACAAGACTTTAAAGACAACAGTGTATCAAGGAATGCTAAGTTTCTATGAAAATAACAAGACTTTAAAGACAACAGTGCATCAAAGAATGCCGAATTTCTATGAAAATGACAAGACTTTAAACACAACAGTGTATCAAGGAATGCTAAGTTTATATGAAAACGACAAGTCTTTAAACAGAATAAAACTTTCTAAATTGAGAAGTATATCAATACATTCTACATTGTAAGGTGTATAAATTATGGATCTTCCAAGGTTAACGTTATCAGAAAAGAGGAAACCTAAATTGATATATAACTTAAATAGTACCTTTATGCGAAGCGCTGGGAAACTGGAAGAAAAATTGATTAGAGATGTGAGAAAAGAGGAGAATGCGTATCGCGAATACACATAGCAAGTGGAACTCATGAAGTCTTTAAAAGAGAGTGACTACTTCCATGGACCTGATTGGGGCAGATACAAGGCTTTGGAAGTGGTGTCACGTATTAAAGAAGCTGCAATATCGTCCAATCAATCTACTAGTTCTATAATAAGCAGGCAAATAGGAGAAACAGACAGCGAAACTTACCTGAAAATTCTGCAAACCTATTCATTAAGACGTATTATACAAAGAGAAAGCCTTAAACTACTTTCACCAAATCCTAGAACTTCCTTGGCACTTATTGCTTGGGACAAATGTTTTCGCGGTACAAATTTTCCGGGACGAACAGTCTGTACCGAATTTGTCACGGTAAAAATTGTGCTTGGTACGAAAAGTACTGGTAAGAATTTCCTGGGACAAATTGTCACATAATCTTTTTTTTTTTTACTATTTGGTGAGAACTTCTTATTTAGAGTTTTTATATGGGAAACAAAGGTTTAATTTTAAATTACCCACACGAAATGACTCAAGCATTATACTAGTTCAACGCTCTTTGCTACGGGATTGTGGAAAACCTTTCACAAAATCTTTGAGACTTTGTAAACAAATTGCGGAAAGGTGTTAGAAAATGACATTTTTTTTCTTGTCCTCCTTTCTTGCACTCGCTCAAATCCACTCAGATTTCGGAGGTTCATTTGAACGCTTTCTTTCATGCAACGGTCTCGATCATTCGGTTCCTGATTTCGACATTATTATACAGGCTAAAGTTTCTCAAGAATATAATATTTCAGTCACTGATTTCAACCATATAATATTACAACGCTACAAAGAAGACGCACTGATTGACGGCAGCTCCATCCCCACTACTTTATGCCTTAACATCTGTAAATTTATGGAAAATCCAAAATAGGAACATATTTAATTACGATATAATTTACAACGGCCGCAATCATGTAGCAACAACACGCTAAGCCTCATACGGTGAAAGAGTAATGGAACGGAGAAAAATTATCTCCGGCACCGGGATTTGAACCCGGGTTTTCAGCTCTACGTGCTGATGCTTTATCCACTAAGCCACACCGGATACCCATCCCGGTGTCAGACAGAATCGTCTCACTTTTAAGTTCCAACTCTTGGGTTCCCTCTAGTGGCCGCCCACTACACTACGTCATAGATGTCTATGAACATAGGACTGAAGTCCACACATGTGCTGAGGTGCACTCATTGTGAGTGACTAGATGGCCGGGATCTGACGGAATAAGCGCCGTCTTAAATCACGAAGTGATTTACGCATATCATATATATTATTTTAATGTACCGAAGTACATATGATATTTTCCATGCAGATATTCTGCGTCATCATACGATGAAAGAGTAATGGAACGGAGAAAAATTGTCTCCGGCACCGGGATCTGCATGGAAAATATCATATGTACTTCGGTACATTAAAATAATATATACGCTAAGCCTCCTTGAACGTCAGCCACAGATTTATGTTACACAGCCGTACCCTGCGTAAAAATTTCACTAAAAAAATTACAAATTTTTTTTTTTTGCTGAATTAGTTTGTTTCCTCAGTTACTTGATGTGACTGGAAGTTTCGTTCCAATACTTACTACTTATTACTATGACGAAATGTTGCAGTACGAAAGAGTGAGAGACGCGGCCTGGGCCTCTGACTGGGTGGGAATGCCAGTCTCGTATCAGCGGTGCATCCTCTTCATCATCTCTAAATCAAACCAGGAATTCAATTTTACTGCTGGGAAGTTCGTTGCTGTCTCACATTCTACATTGATGAATGTAAGGCTAATCAATGTTCTAACTATTAAGCTGATATTGCTGCATGTATAAATTGAATCTATAAATTAATTTTTCATTTCGTACGCAGGAAATACCGAAAATTAGCACTTCGGTTTCCAATGAGATTATTTGCCTTTCCACTCACAGCCATACTTATGAATGTTTTCTGAATTCTGAACGATCACGAATTTTATACATGTAACTTGACTCAGCAATGTGGTTCTATCTGTTAGGTTAAAAATGTAAGCTTATAACAATGACAAAGTCCTATTAGAGTCCGTTGCCATCCCTCTACATGCCACCGAGCAAAACTATCAGGCACACAATTATTCCAGTTACACAGGATTCCATTAATGCCGTCACGTTCTTTAGTCGTAAACACAACGAAACTGGGTGTTCTATCTCCACCCTAACGTGCACGTATGGCTTGTCTCGACTCTACTTTGTATTCCTATTTTCAGTGTGTTCATACAAGAATAGCAGCTTCGTCGTGTCGTCACAAAGTATAACTCGTTTGCAATGTATGCCAAGATTTCAGGTGTGCAGCGGTACGCCACTACTCATAGGAATGTCTATCTCTGTGTCTTGTATACATACTGAAATACTCAAAGTAAACAAAAGTTCAATACGTGAGGCCATTAACGAAATTGAAAGTAACGTAACGAGCGTATGACAGTTCGACCAGGACACCAAAACTGTTGTTCCGATGGAATTAAGATGGATCGATAGGCGGGGTTGACTAACAGAAGATCGTTTCTAAAGTGATCAAGTCAGTCTTTTATTTACTGTCTGCCATACCTGTCGTCCAGTCATTTTTAAGTGATAATGGGTAGAAACTATTGTGTTTGTCTACTTTTATTGTAATTTCTGTCATTATTAATATTTTTGTTATGAACTTTTCATGTGCTGAACTGTTATTGGCCTTTGGCTGTTGTAAAATGAATGAATGAATGAATGAATGAATGAATGAATGAATGAATGAATGCATAATTAAATAAGTAAATAAGTAAATAAATAAATAAATAAAATAAATAAATAATTAAATAATAAATAAATAAGTAAGTAAATAAATAAATAAATAAAATAAATAAATAAATAACTAAATAAATAAATTAATTAAATTAAATAAATAAATAAACAAACAAACAAATAAATCAGCAAGCAACCAACTAACCAACCAAAAAAAAACAAACAAAACAAAGATATAAATAAATAAATAAATAAATAAATAAATAAAATTACATAATTATTTTCCTCTTATCTATGGCCTAGTGTGTCCAGCAGGGTCAAGCACTAATATTTGTGAGACATTTAAGTCATTTTAAATCCAAATTTTACAGCTCGCAGCCAAATAGTTTTCTGTTTATGGACGTGTTAATTTAAGTCCAGACTAGCACGTACACAAAAATTAACTCGACAAAAAAGCATAAAAAGTTAGAAATCGCGTCGATGGAAGAGTGAACGGTTAGACAGTTGCATTAAATTTTTTATGCTCGACCATGCCGAAATGTAGTAATTATACACCTGGTAGCAGTCCTTTAACGCATGTCATTAAAGTACACCTACTCATTAAATTTCAGGTGTTCAGCCAATGACAAGTCAGCTTTGTACCTTTATATCGATTATTCTCGGATATGCAATCGAAAGACAATTAGTGAAAAGTCACGGAGGCTGGAAATCCAATACTGTCGCAGAAGGTTATGTTCTGTTACTATAATAATTAGCGTTAATTGTAAATAATTTTCGAATAAATTCAATTTGTCATCTCGATTTTCAATTCTAAATCAATTTCCAGGTTATATCAGAGTAATCTTCATTTTATTCTCTGCCAAGGTGAATGACATTCGGCCTCGGAAAAAATCAATACTTTCGCGTCTGCGCACATCTCACAATTCAGGTCAGTTCGCACATAACCATAAGAAGACCTAATTTTAATGTACCGAAGTACATTGCGCTCGTTTCATAAACATTCATACTTGCGTCTTAATTACTATCATTATAGGCTCGTTGCATAATGTACTATAAAAATGAATTTGTTATAGCTTTAATTTATAATGATTTATCAACTGCTAAGATTATTTAGGGTCTGAGTGAAATGATAGATTACTCCACTTCTTGTTACAAAAGTTGTGCATGACTACTGTGTAATGGCTATAACTCTTCACAAGTTCAGAAATCTTCAACAGTTTTATTAAATTTAGCCAAAATGGCGATTTCTGCTCCAGAAAGGAATAAGAAGCTGAAGATTCTCTATCTGGATAACTTTATTTATTTCTCGGTCAAAGCAGCAGTCGGAATGTAAGAGAGGTGAGACTTTAAAATGGAAGACTTCTATATGGGCCTACAGTAGAAGTTATTTTCAAATGAAAGTTAATTGAAACATTCTAATTCTTACAGAGAGTGAGTATTTAAAACAAAGAACTATTGTATTTTCATAAATTAAAAAAAACGTATATACCTATATGTGTATTTGGCTTTTATGTGAAATGCAATCAGAAATAGACCATTTTATGCTTAAGTGGTAACGAAGTATTGTGAGTGTTAAATTATTTTCTATGTTTAAATACACAACTTTATATACGAGTTATTTTATTCCTAATGATGTAATAGGTTATAGATATTTATCTACCGATTATGAATAATGGTTTAAAATATATTTCATTAACGTAGCACATAACGGTCATTTGGTTAAAACCATTAAGCCCTACTTTATTAGTCTCCGGAAAATGCTCAGTACTATTTTACAGGAAGTTTCAACATTTCACTAAAACAAAATATGAAAATCCATTATTACGTATTCCATATTTGATGCGTTATATTCTCTACCATGAGGGTGGATTCGTTGTTGTGTTCCCACGTTGGACGCCATTTGAGGGTGAGTGGTTATTGTAACCACACGTTGGGCGCCATTTGAGGGTGGGTGCGTCTCGATGTTGCGTGAGATTCACTCAGGGTAGCCGAGGTACTGTTGTGGTATAGGGTGATGTCGGGAATAATACCAAGCCGGCTACTTATATAAAAGGCAGTGTAAATTCCAAAACTATAAGTTTATTGTCGTATTCACTTGGTAAACACTAGAGTATGTATTTCCGGCTGACTTATAATTCAATCGTTGGTCGCACTTCTGTATCGACTCTATGGCGGCTCTGAATAAGCTCTATCCGATACTACAAATTCAATATTCTGTCCAGTACACTATGACACGAAGCGAAATAGTAGTCCTGTCGACACCAAACGAAGTAGTTATTCTGCCCTGTATGTAGGGCCGCCGACACGAAATAAAGTTGTTTTGATGATCTCCGCTCCGAAGCGGAATGGTAGTCCTCTCGACGCCAAACGAAGTAGTTATTCTGCCCTGTATGTAGGGCCGCCGACACGAAGTAAAGTTGTTTTGATGATCTCCGCTCCGCGGCGGAATAGTAGTCGTCATCTCCGCTCCCCGTCACCCTTATTTATAAAAACCTATCCTACGCTAAAACTAACTATTCTATTGGTTAAAAACTACGTCACTAACTGGCCTAAAATCTATTCCCTATTGGTCCAAAGTGACCTCATAAGCTGGACCCAGATCTCTTCTTATTGGGCGCGAAATATGTCATCTCTAAATTTAAACTTTGGATTTCCCATAACATCAAATTAGTTTGTATATCTCACAGGAATACCTGTTCTTTGGAAAACCCAAGCTTGGCAGTATCTTTCCCACGGGTCCAGTCTAACTCCGGCTTTAGAATTTTATGCTTCATCGAGTCTCTATACGAAAACCCCGCTCAAGGTGGCCCTAAATCTGTCCGATGCTGACAAGTGACGAAACACCTGTGTGGGGAAGCTAATTCTAACGAAGTCGCCAGAACATCCCCGCGAATACATGTAATAGAAATATGGAGATATCACTACGCTAATAAATCGGTCTCTCCCTCTCCTAATTACTGCTTCAAAATGCCCATCTACATAACCATTGGAAATTCCCGAAAGAGTTTCCAATGTTATGAGATGTCCCCGCTTTCTGCCTATAACTAGCCTCATAGTTCCCCCACGCGATATCAGCCGGTAACACATTATTTACAATACAGTGAGATTATAATGTCACTACAAACAATTACAATAAATATTACATATATCCTCACAAGCCTTTCTATGTACACAACTCTCACACAATAAGCACAACAATGTACAATTTATATCCACATTTACATATGTACAATACCATTCATTCACATATTTACATTTATTTATTAATTGATCAGTTACACACTCTGCGTGCTTGGTTGTACCAGCCGCCCTGTACAGGTTCACCTAGCTGTACGCGTGAGACTAACCATCCTACTCTTTCTCATTCCTGCCTCCTAGCCTCTCCTGTTTGAAAGGCCGCAAGAGTTGCTTGTGGTACCTTCCAACAGGTTTACTTTTTCCCCTTTCTACCAATTCGAAAGTATGGTCTCCATATCTACTTTTAATTTCGTAGGGCCCTTTGTACAGTAGCTCCATGCGTGAGTAACGTCCTCTAAGGGCGGAAGATAACTTCACGTCCCTTAGCAATACCAAATCGCCGGGTGAGGGCTCCCATTTGTGGCGATATCTTTTAACTTTACCGAGTCTATACTCAGCCTTTTTCCTGATTCGGTCGAAAGCTAGTTTACACAGTAGTTCCGCACTAGGAGGCTCACCCTCCTGTATTGCCTGCGGCAAACTCTTTATCATGGGATCGGGATCGATCCCTAACATAAGTTTGATCGGAGCTATTCCGGTCGTTGGATTGATAGAGTGGTTCATGACTCTCTCAATCACCTCACATTGCCTAAACCAGTCCTTATGGTTTCGGTGACACAGAATACGGAGGTACAATGATATATCCCTAAGCGCTCTTTCGCAGGGATTACCGCTGGGAAAGTATGCGGAGCAATTGTATAGTTTCACGCCCGCATCTTCCAGCCTTTTGCAAAACACTTTCGATTTATGTACCGACACATTGTCACTGAGCACCGCTGTTACCGGACCGTAAGTCGGTATGTAATCTCTAACCAGCTTGTCAGCACACAATTTACTAGAGATATTTCTTAAAGGGTAAATCTTTACGAATTTTGTGAATACATCGTACGTAACAAATATGTACCTGTGTCCGAAGGACGATGTGGGCATTGGACCGTGTTCGTCCACTGCTACAAGTTCATTCTTTTTACCCCTGATAATGACCTGTGGTACATTGTCATACCTTACATTTAGAGGTTTCGCCCTCTGGCAGACCTCGCAACGAGATATTACCCTTCTAACCTTCTTTGACAGTTGCTTAATATAAAATGATTCTGACATAGTTAAAATGATCCTATCACTCCCAGAGTGACACATAGATAGGTGAAAGTTGTTTATAAGTTCATTCTCCATACTCGCAGGTATGTATATCTTCCACTTCTGGATATCCCTACCATGCAATTTATACAAGATACCAGAGCGCAATCCATACACTTCGTCTTTCACCTGTGAGATTTCTCTAGCTTTGTCCATTAAGGCCCTTATCGTGGGATCCTCCTGCTGCAAATCTGCAATTTTCCGAAATTTTCCCGTCAGAGCTCCATTCCTCGTGGAATCAATTTTCATCACGGCAATTTCGTACGCGGGGGCGGTGATAGTTTCCGGTAGCCCCGATTTGGAATTCAAACGAGAGAGACAATCACCAAAGATATTGTCTGCCCCCGGAATATGTCTAATCGTCACATCATGAGCCAAAATTTCGTGCACATATCTAGATATTCTAGAGTTCGTCAATTTGCATCTACTCAGAAACGCTAGGCTTACATGGTCAGTAAATATGATGATCTGCCTATTAAAGATATACTGACGGAACTTCTGTAGTGCGAAGTACACAGCAGAAATCTCAAGTTCCGTGATTGATGCGTTGCTTTCGGTACGCGACAGTCCCCTAGAAGCTGTGGCAATCACATGTCGCTTATTATCTACATCGGTCTGACATAGAATTGCTCCATATCCATATGAAGACGCATCAGTATAAATCTGAAAAGGTAGGCTGTCGTTAGGCCTTTCCAACAGAATTGAGTCGGCGAAAAGCAGTTTCGTTCGATCGAATGCTTCCTGCTCTGCCGACCCCCACCTGAAGGGTGTATCCTTCTTCAACAATGCTCTGAGTGGGGCTACATGCTTAGCATAATTGACGAGAAACCGATTCTGGTATTGTAGGATACCTAGATACCTACGAACCTGTTTCCGGTTCCGCGGCGGCGGGATCCTCGAAATGCTCTGAATTCTCTCTTGGTCCGGTCTAATTCCGTCAGACGAAATTACGTAACCCAGGAAAACTGTCTCAACTTTAAAAAATGCTGTTTTCCCCAGCTTGACTGTCATACCAGCCTCTCTCAATTTAGTAAGTACAAAATCAATATCCCTAATATGCCTATCAACATTATTGCCATATATAAGAAAATCGTCAATGTACTGTGCCAGAAAACCTTTCGTCGAATCACCAAAAATTATGTCAAGTGCCCTTAGTAGCGCAGATCCAGAACTCGCGATGCCGAATGGGCATCGGGTATACTGATAAACTTTCCCGTTATGTAGGAACGCTGTGAATTTTCTCGAGTCCTCGTCAAGCGGAATCTGCCAATACGAACTGGTCAAGTCCAAACTAGTGAATATAGAACAGTCACTGATACGGCCTAACAAAGTGTCCACTGACTCCGTCCTGAAATTATCTTTAACTGAAAACGAGTTAACGTGTCGGGCATCGATCGTTACTCTTAAGCTTCCATTGGGCTTCCTAACCCAGCACAATGCATTTACGTAAGGCGAGTCCGATACTTCTATAACTCCGTCTTTTAACATATCATTTATGACTTCGTCTGCCTGATCCCTTAAAGATAGGGGGATGGGTCTACATTTATGCCGAAATTCCTCCATTCCTACCACCTTAATTTTGTGTGTATACACTCTACACAGACCCGGCGCGTCTGAAAAGACATTTAAATGGCTACCTACAACATCCATTAGGCGTTTTCTTTCACACTCACTCAAGCCGTGTGCCTGGTTAACTTTATCTCTCACTATTTCGAAAGTACCTGTCTTCCTATTGTTATACGCGTCTACCTGTCTAAGATCGCCCGGCGAAATCTCATTACAATATCTGGCCCTACCGCTAACGAGATTACGTCCTAATTGTCTCGCCTGGACTAATTCGCCGATACACAACTCGCATTCTCCGCAGCCTACTTGACACACTCCCCTAGTTACCTCGTTACCTTCCCAAGGGTTAACCTCTATAATTACATTCTTACAAATTTTGAGGTGCTCTACAAAAAATAACTCTTCCTGTAATTCTATCTCTCCCGCGGTTCTCTCATCTAACTCAGCTCGAGCGTTATTGCTACTGAATGGGACATGGCCGACACTGCCGTTACCTGCCGTAACCCCTAGTCTGTTTTCCCTGAAATCTAATAGCGCGTGCCATTCATAGAAGCTTTCTACTCCAATAATGATGTCGGTAGTCAACCTTTGTATCACAAGAAAAATAGCATTTAATTTCACGTCTCCGCACTCTAACTCGAACCATACTTGATATTTTACCTTTTCCTTCTTCTTGCTTAGGGCGCCCGCACAGTACAGTGAACATATCGGTAACGTTTGCAGTTTTATTCCTGAATCCCTAACCTTTTGAAAAAATTCCAAGCTGCATACATTATTTGTGGAGCCCGAGTCCAACAACACACAACACTTTGTCCCAAATATTTTAGCATCTATATAAGGCAATACATAAGTCCCATTTTTTTCTAACTCTGGGTTAGTAATCTCGCTCTGTCTCTTCACGCTTACCGCGTTGGTGGATTCTTTTGACAGTGGCTTACTGCACTTAGCTACAGAAATCTCCGAACCCTTGAGACTTCTGTCTAGCAGTTTCCCGAGTGCGATGCAGTCGGTTCCACTGCTACCTCGTCTCTATTTCTACAATTTATAGGCTCCCGGCCCATATTCATTCTGACCGGACTTTGCTGACGTCCGTTCATGTCTCTATTCCTGCTTTGTCCCACGTTACACTGTGTAGGTGGCCTATTGCACCCTTGTGAGGCCATTTCTTGTAGGACGTCTCGCCTATCTCTCTCCTGCTCCTGTCTCCTCCAATCACCTCGATTTTGCGGTCCCCTGCTAAAATTAGGCTGCCAGAATCCCTGTCTGTAATTTCTGTTCCTAAGCCAGTGTGGTTGGGTTCTAAGCCTATTATTTCCATTTTCTTGTCTTCCCGTGTACCATCGTATGTGGTTAACCCTACGCACGGGACCAACACCTCCTCTATCGTTTCTCATCCTGTTATGACTACTCTGGTTATTCCTACTATTATTGTAAGGACCCCCAAAGGGCGGGTCACTCCTTCTCTCCCTGTTGGGACTTTTCCCTCCGTTATGGCCATTATGGTACCGACTATGTGCATTGTTGGGGCTCCTGTCACCACCCCAGTTACTCTGATTTTGGGCTCCTGTCCTCGGGGATGAAAAGGCCGTACTTGCCCCCTTCCCCGCTTTCTGGTCGGTGGGGCTTGAACCCATTCCTTTGCCATGTTCATAATCTGCCTGTCCACTACATTCGTAGTGCGTGGCGTCCGAACCATCCAGCGCAGTCAATAAATCTATTGTTTCCCCGAAGTCTCGGGGCCCTGCTACGATCAGATTATATCTTATGTTCTCGGGATACTGCGAAATCACAGTTTGGATCAGCTCTGAATCCGGTATTGGCGGATTGAGGCTTTTCCCTTTCTTAACAATTTCAAGAAAATAGTCTATCATAGAGACGCCTCTTCCCGCGTCAAACCTGCTCTGATTAATTTCCTTCCTAATTCTTTGTTGTTGTCTTTGTCCCCAGTATCTCTCCGAAAATTTTTCTCTGAATTCCTCATAAGTGACATTATCCCCTAGGGCCACTAGCGCCCAGTTGAGTGGTCGGCTCTTTAGGCTCTTTCGTACGACAGTCATTTTTAAGTCATCCGGCACCCCTCTTACCCTAAAGTACGTTTCTAGCTCACTTATGTAGTTATGTGGGTTTGAAAATTCAACCTCATCAAAAATAGGGTAACCAATCTCATTCAAAATGTGAGTGGGGTACTGGGGACGGCCTAAATATGCCTTGTCGTTTACATTTATCAACTCACTACGCACATCATCCCGTGAGGTCTGACATTCCTCACCAACACTATTGTTAACATGTCTTACATTTATGTTGCTACCTGATGCCGGGCTCTCGCTTGTGCCCTCTTGTCTAGAAACTGCACGGTCCGAGCTGCTATGTCCGCTTAAATTTGCGGGACTACCCCCATTTAGTACGTCGTTTATTGAGTTTAGTTTACTTCTTAATTCTTCCAAACATTCGTTATCCGCCCTTTCTTTATTCTTTATGGCTCGCTTGAGACCGTCCACTTCCTGATCCATCTCACCTATTTTCTCTTCCACCGAATTCTGAATTTCTCGAACCTTCTCCACTATCGTTTCCTCAACAGCTGATTTTAGATCGCTATTCTCTCTAGTAGCGCTATCTCTAACCCTAACTTCTAAATCCTTCATACTTTCTGACATCCTATCCATAGCTATCTTCAATTGGTTCTCCATTCCGATCCCATTCTCGGCTAATTTCCCCTCTAGCTTCTCTATTTTGTCTTCCATCTTGTTTCCTCTTTCCGCTAATTTTGCAATCTGATCTCTAATCTCTCTCGAACTTTCCCCCAATCTATTTTCCATTTGTTTTATCTGCTCTCTACTTTCCCTCAGAATCTGCTCTCTACTTTCCCTTGAGTTATTCTCTAATTTAGTTTCCATTTGTTTTATTTGTTCTCTACTTTCCCTTGAATTGTTGTCTAATTTATTCTCCATTTGCTTTATTTGTTCTTTACTTTCCCTCAGAATCTGCTCTCTACTTTCCCTTGAGTTATTTTCCATCAATTGTCTCATCTGCTCCCATAACTGTTCTAGCGTCATTTCCCCTTTGCCACTGTCTCTACTCTGTTGCTTTTCCACCGTTCGCTCTCCCTCTATTTCTTGTCCTGCGTTATTCTCGACCTCCTCCCTAATTTCCATAATTTCCTCGTCCTTCCTTTGCTCCATGGTTCCCTTGTTTCTATTTCCTCGTCTTTCTCGTATTTTCCTAACTACCTTACTCCTATGGCTACGTAGTATCATCTATATGCTACTCTGTCATCTATCCGACGCTCGCTTTCCCAATAATAATCTAACTAGGCCTGTATTTGCCCTCTGCTCACTTCCAACAAATTACGCAATACACTTATTTCACTCTTTCCCCCAAAATATCACACACAAAAAAAAATACATATATATATATATATACCCAAATTATCACACCAGAAATTGAAACATATACACTTTATAATTATTCCCCCAAAATATCATATACATATATACACATATTCATCTTCTATTCATACTTGCCACCGCCTCTCCGAGTCGCCTTCTCTGGTGGTCCCCGTGTTGTCTTCTCTAGTGTTGTCGTGATGTCGCGATGGCTTGGTTCTGTTCCCGCCTTCCAGCGTCGTTCCTCGGCTATGCAGGGCTGAAATGCTCCGTCCGGTCCTCCGCGTTGTTTGGTGCTGTGTTCGCACCCGGGGCCGGTCACTGGAACAGCTGTCTTCCTTCGAGCCCCACGTTGGAAAGCGCCATTTGTGGGTGGATTCGTTGTTGTGTTCCCACGTTGGACGCCATTTGAGGGTGAGTGGTTATTGTGACCACACGTTGGGCGCCATTTGAGGGTGGGTGCGTCTCGATGTTGCGTGAGATTCACTCAGGGTAGCCGAGGTACTGTTGTGGTATAGGGTGATGTCGGGAATAATACCAAGCCGGCTACTTATATAAAAGGCAGTGTAAATTCCAAAACTATAAGTTTATTGTCGTATTCACTTGGTAAACACTAGAGTATGTATTTCCGGCTGACTTATAATTCAATCGTTGGTCGCACTTCTGTATCGACTCTATGGCGGCTCTGAATAAGCTCTATCCGATACTACAAATTCAATATTCTGTCCAGTACACTATGACACGAAGCGAAATAGTAGTCCTGTCGACACCAAACGAAGTAGTTATTCTGCCCTGTATGTAGGGCCGCCGACACGAAATAAAGTTGTTTTGATGATCTCCGCTCCGAAGCGGAATGGTAGTCCTCTCGACGCCAAACGAAGTAGTTATTCTGCCCTGTATGTAGGGCCGCCGACACGAAGTAAAGTTGTTTTGATGATCTCCGCTCCGCGGCGGAATAGTAGTCGTCATCTCCGCTCCCCGTCACCCTTATTTATAAAAACCTATCCTACGCTAAAACTAACTATTCTATTGGTTAAAAACTACGTCACTAACTGGCCTAAAATCTATTCCCTATTGGTCCAAAGTGACCTCATAAGCTGGACCCAGATCTCTTCTTATTGGGCGCGAAATATGTCATCTCTAAATTTAAACTTTGGATTTCCCATAACATCAAATTAGTTTGTATATCTCACAGGAATACCTGTTCTTTGGAAAACCCAAGCTTGGCAGTATCTTTCCCACGGGTCCAGTCTAACTCCGGCTTTAGAATTTTATGCTTCATCGAGTCTCTATACGAAAACCCCGCTCAAGGTGGCCCTAAATCTGTCCGATGCTGACAAGTGACGAAACACCTGTGTGGGGAAGCTAATTCTAACGAAGTCGCCAGAACATCCCCGCGAATACATGTAATAGAAATATGGAGATATCACTACGCTAATAAATCGGTCTCTCCCTCTCCTAATTACTGCTTCAACCAGTAAAATCATCTAGTAAATGTTGCCCGGAATGTTTTTTTGAATTCTTAAGACAGCTTGTCGAATAATACACCGTGTCCCGCTTAGTGGGATCGAGGAATAAATGCTCACCATTTAAAATCAGATGAAGATATTGTTTTGATTCACATCTGACAAGATGCAGAAACTGTCTAATTTTATGCACCAATGATTTAAAAACAGTTGCATGTTCATACGCATGTGCACTAACGTTTATCGTGGAAACTAGAATAGAACCATTCAGTAGAACATTACCGTCATTGGCCCATTCTCCTTCATCGAAGGCGACAATCAAAGGGAATGTATAGGCCTATCTGGACATGTGCAGAACTTTTGTTGTTGATCAACTGCCCCAGAAACGGTCTTTTAGCAATATGGGGCTCCACCCCATTACTATGAAGCAGTGCAAACTTTCAAAATAGGTTGATAGGAAAAGGAGAACCCTTGCCTGGAAACTTAGGTCAACCGACTTGACACCCATTGACCTTTTTCTGGGGCTTTATGACAAATGTTATGTACCAACGTGGTACAGTTGACACTTTGAAAAAGTTGAGATAATGCATTATAAATGAAGCTGCACTAATCACTCCACAAATGTTATGGAACACTTGGCAGAAGGTTGAGTACCTTTTAGATGTCTTCAGGGTAGCTCGAGGCGCACACATCGAGTTGCACTGACCAGTCTCCGAAACTCGGAGAGTTTTTACATCAAGTTATACAAAAAGTTATGTTATAACACCATTATTTACACTTTAAATTAGCACTTATTTCTCGATCCTTCTAAAGGGGAAACGATGTATTCATATTTGAAGATAAACCCAAGGCAATTCCTTTAAAAATATTTAATTAGATGAAATTATCAAAAAATATAACAATTTTTTTGTTGGTCAAATAGTCCATATGCTTTGTAGAATACCACATCTTTATTGTAGGCCTATTCTTTGTGTAATAAATTGTATATTGCCAAACATTGCCATAACAATTTTTCTTGCTTGCAGATGATCAACCAGTCAGTGTCGTTCTTCATGTTCCTATTAACTATGAAGGACAAGAGCGAAGACAATGCTTAAATTGCATCAGATATTGAAGTTGTCTACAAATTCATATTAATAACAATTAAAGTTGTAATCACTTTGGACGTATTATCAAAAAGTAAATTAGAGTGGAGACGAGTTCTGATTACACAGTAGATATTTTACACATATATTAATGTTCAAGACTAACTATAATAATGCACTGTTGAAATGAAATCTATATTCACTAAAATGCAAATGTTTATACGCTCACCTTGAATATTCTTGTGTCCCATGGTAAGTCTGGTTTTATTCAGCAAGCTGACTGCAACAAAAAGAAGAAACAAATTATAATATATGTATATTATACCACATATGCTTATTTCTTTTGCTAGCTAAGTGATTTTACAGTTTTATTCATTTGTGGTTATGTGGTTGCACAATGCAACAATGCCCATCACAATGCAGAAAACGGTACAAATTGACTACCAATACATGAATAGATACGTAGTAACAAACTCGATAAAATTAAAACTACAGTACATAAATCTGAATATGTGCTAAGATTAGGTTATGATTAGTCTTGTTACTGAAAATTTTGTTTCCGAGTTCTTTATTGTCGCTAATGTTAAATAAAATTGTTAATGTCATTTTTACATATTTGATTCGATTTATACATCCAATAAACAGTAGGGGAGACTGTTGTACATTTAGCATAGTGTACCTTTGAACATTTTTTGTTTTTTATTTTTTGCTAATACTTAGAGGACTCAAACTGAAGTAGATTGTAGGGAAAGCCACTAAGTAAATCTGGTCGTAGTTTTGGTTTGATTTATTGCAAAATGTGAGTTCTTTGAACGAAAGAATCTTTTTTAGTACCAAAAGTAAACATTTCGTTCATTGATATATGTTATCTAACATAAAAACCCGATTGTATATGTTACCATTCATTAAGTACAATGTGTTCCGTATCATCTGGTGAGTAATAACATATTTTAATTTTCATGATTTATTCGAATCTCTAGTTTTGGGAGCCATATTTTCTTAAACGTGCACCCTCTTGTACTTTTGAACACAGTTCATCTTGTACCATGGAACATGTTCCAAGGTACATAATACTATTGCTTTTTGTCTTTATTTTATTTTAAGATCATGTCACAAAGTAAGTCCGGAATTAAGAGGTCCCCTAATTGATCCGGATGTCTTGAACCAAAGCTGTTGAAGCAATTCTTGTACCTCCAGGAAATAAAATCTAAATCAGAGAAGCCTGCTATGGTGTATGATTGAAAATACATTTCAAATATGATTGTCAGTTCTTACAACTATATTCCCACCTAATACATGTGTTCCAACTTATAAGAGGGTATGTTCTAAGGTACATGAACCTGTTGTATCTTTGAACATATTACATTTTATTTTTTTCATCTTTAATAGATGGTAGAACAGGAAAATATATACACGAAGTTGTGAAGGAATCTTCAATAATTATTTAAAGTATTTTTCAATTTAAAAAATATAATTTCCCAAAATTAAAAAAAAATACCTCTCTACCTTCTTATCCATCAGGGACAGAGAGGTCCATTTTACATTTATAGATCTGCATAAAACGTATGATACTGTACCTTTAGGTAAACTTTGGGAAACTTTGGAAGCAATGAACATAAAGAAAACCTATATACGGAAGGTTAAAAAATTATATTGTGGATGTAGAAGTGTTGTAAAGGTAGGAAGCCACTTATCAGAAGACTTCGCAGTTACAAAAGGCCTACGCCAAGGATGCTCACTTGCTCCAACTCTTTCAAGATTTATCTCCAAGCAATTTTGGAACAGTGGAGGAAGAAATGTGGTCAGATGGGTGTACCAGTCGGGGAAGATACTTTATATAGCCTACATTTCGCTGATGATCAAGTGCTGATAGCGGCAGATGAAGAAGATTCCAGCTATATGTTTCGTAAATTGAGTGAGGCTTATAAGGAAGGGAGCCTATCAATTAATTTCAAGAAAACAAAATACATGGTTGTGGGTAGTCGCAGCAAGGTAAATTTAGATACTGGGGATACACAAATAGAAAACTCTGAGTCATTCAAATATTTGGGTGTTACCCTCAACAGTCAGGCCAAAAGTGATGAAGATATGAATAATAAGATTGGTCAAGAAAAGCGGGCCATAAGACAATTAAATACACTACTGTGGAATGACAAGGTAACAAGGAAAACCAAGACAAGTATATATAAAACTATAATAGAAAGTATATGTACCTATGGCTCTGAAACTTGGGAAATAAGAGACAGGATGAAGAAGAAATTGTTGGCTTTAGAAATGGATTACTGGCGCCGTAGTTGTCAAATTTCGAGGATGGACCACATTAGGAATCAGGATGTCCGTAATATAATGCAAGTATCAAGAGATATCTTACAATCAGTGGAAACTAAACGCCTGATATGGTATGGGCATCTCCAGAGAATGTCAGCCGACCGCTGGCCTAATAAGGTCTTCAACTGGACTCCCCCGGAAAAAAAGAGAAGAGAGAAGGCCAATGAAAAAATGGAGCAAGGAGGTTCAGGAGGGTATGGTCTGCAGGGGTCTACAAATGGGCGATTGGCAAAACCGGAGTACCTGGAAGTTGAGAAGCGGGAGACGGCGACAGCCGTAAAATTACTCGCAATACATACATACAAAAAAAAAATAAATAAAATGTGAAACGTGTTTAAAGGTACAACAGTCTTCCCTATCTATCACTCATTCAGCTACAATTAGTCACTGTATACAAGTAAATAAACGAATAAATGTAAAATGTTATAGAAAGTGACAACAACATAAATGTTGCGGTAGTTCTATCAGGCTTAAGAGTCACAGATTATTCAATTTTTCTTTAGGTAATGGTAAATAATAGAGTTTACTATTTCATATTTGAAAATGTAGCAGAAATTACGTATATGGGGAGCACAGTTTCAACAGACGGTTCATACAGGCCTCAACCCCTTGCAAGGACGCGTTTGCGTACTTTTTAAAATTGTCCTCCCAATTCTCCTCTTTCGATTTTTCGATTTTTCGTCCCCAACAGACGGTGGTGCCGATACCGATATAAAATGCCACAAGAAGAAGACAAACGTCTTTTTATACAGTTGTATGCGGTGTTGAGATCCTATGGCAATACTCTACAAATTAAATTTAAAATATTGCGGAGCAATATAAGAGCTATAATTTTAGGTGACTGCACGGCATGGAAGGACCTGTAGAAATAAAAAGAAGATTTCAAACCTTAATTAGTCGCTGACTTTGAAGATTGCTCAACATTTGGTATCCAAACACATTTATAAAAAGAGTTATGAGATGGTAGAGGGCAAAAGAACAAATAGAACTCTAAATTATACATAAATGTAGATGAATCGCCCACACTCTTCGTAAGGAAAGCTGCATTGAAATAAAAGTCACAAAATGGAACCTTCAAAGACAGCAGGATCAGAGGAAGACGCAAACCAACCTGGAGAAGAAGTGTAGAGGACGAAATAAGGTTGGCAGGAATATCATGGAACGAGATAGAAAAGTTCGCTCATAGAGATAACGGTGGCGATATTTCATAATCCTTGTTCCGTTGGGAGATACAAGAATTGTGTCAAGTCACATCACAATTTAAATTTACGTCACTTTTATATCCTACAATAATACACAGTCCTCAGCCAGAGGTTAATGCTGTTATTTAACATTGTCGCATAATGCAATAAAATAAATAAATAATACATAGTGTGCAAGATGAAGGAACCCCTATGGAGCAAAAATATTTACCTGAAGTTTAGATATACACGTGCATATTGCTGAAAAATGTTAGGGCACCACTTCCAAAATCATGAAGACATGAAGAGAAGAGAGTGAGAGAATTAGAAATGGATAGACAGTGAAGTGTAGAAAAAGAAATATAAAATAACGAAGAAATATACAAAAATAGAGAATGTAAAGGGAAAAGAATAATAAAGAGGGATGGGAAAGGCAAATGGAGTAGTTCTATAATTGTTTTGAGTAGTTTATTAAATCTACCAGCCATACGACAAGAAAAAATGGAGTAAAATTATATGCAGATTATTGCAGATGAAGACTACTATGTCTGCAAGTTTTCAGTATCGAACAGGTATAACAGAAAGCAAACTACGGACTGAAGAAAGAGGACGATTTAAAATATCGAAGGTCTAAACATCTGAATATTCATAAGCTACAAGTTGTGACAGATATCTTAAATCAGCACTGATATTATGGTGTATAGCTACTATATTTATGGCTCCAATAATACATTATACATGTATATCTGTAATGATGGTAATAATAATAATAATAATGATAATAATATTATTATTATTATTATTATTATTATTATTATTATTATTATTATTATTATTATTATTATTATTATATTTCCAATTTCGCAGTGCATAAGCATGCAACTTGTTAATGTTTTATGCTTTCTTTTTTGCTGTCATGAATATGTCTAGGTACCATACTCATTTTCACAAACATGTGGAATGCCGGCATAAGATTTGTTCACTAAATATATCATATAACTTACAGAAATGTCCATATAAAATTTATGCTCCGTTCAACTCTAAAATAGACAATATTCTTACGTGTTAAGACAAAGATCTGGTGTAGATATGAAATCACCTGGTGTCGGAAGTAAAAAATAATTAAGTTAGTACATAATAATTCTGAAAAAATAACCGTCAGATTATTGAACAGTATTTATAATTTCTAAATATGTTTTATACACTGAGTAGGATCTCATTATTGCATGAATTCATGAACATGTACAGTACGTCATATTATTGCTGTAGTTTAAGTCTCTAGGTTTAATGTTTATAGACATTATTTATATTTTCCATATTGTGTAAGTTTATTTTTCTTATTAGTTTCATGGTCATACTATACAAAATAACAATATAATTTGAAATATTGATTGTCTTCTAGTTTATAAATATAATGTCTCAAATTTTGAAAAACGGTATACTCATTTGATATAACTAAATTTACAGAAGTTTGCAGACCAATAGTTTTAACAACCGGGTTTACTTTATAGGCCTATATTCAATAAAATTTAAAAGTTTGGTTATCATCCCCACTTACGGATAATTAAGAAATGTGTTACTAGTTAAGTATTAATAACATAGTGCTGAAAAACACATCAAAATGTCTTACTATTGAATTAATAAGAATTTTTCGAAAGGAATGAAAGTTCCGAGAAACTTGTGACTCATGCAATGCCATGCACTTAGCCAACTCCGCCTTTCCCTCAGACTCATTTAATACTTTACTATTTCAATTGAGTTTACGTATGACGTAATTATTGTAAGGCATGTCAAAATTAATTTATATGTATTCATATAAGTTAATAAAAATATAATGGTGCCAGCCATATTACCTCATTATAGCACCGAGTTAAAGAAAGCATGCAGCTCTACATTCGTATAGCTAATTTAAAGTGGATACTTAAAATATTAATAATTCCAATTTTCATAATCCATTTGGAACTGCAGGTTACCGTGATTCATTAAGTTTTTGAGGTACACACAATTTGGAAAATATTACGGATGCAGTTTCCTATATAAAAATATGTAACTATTGAAACTTAAGATAAGCCAACTTACGTTCAAGTAATGTCTATGCAAAGTCCAATGTCAAGTAATAGGAAGAAAGACTAACATACGTATGTATATAAGTCTACATTTTCGCACATTGTAACAAATTAGAGCTACCACAATACATTCTTTACTTCGCTAACTACTGCAGTCAATGAAAATGATTTTGTTCCAATAATTACACTGAACAACAAGAATTTTGCTTCGACTTAAAACAATGTGACTTTTATGGTTTGGTGTGCGCTGAATCCGAAAATGCATCTCCTTTTATCGTATCACGTAAGGTTTTTCAGATAGACTATAATTTCACTTTTCGATAAGCGCTCTCCCAGGAAACATCTGGCGCGAATTAGGGATTGTATATCAAAACAAAAGCTAATGAATTTTATGACCTATTTCCAGTTTCTTATGGTTGTTGGCATATTCTTTTGTACTTCTAAGCGATAAACAGATAATGGTCCCTTGTATTCAGTAACTTTCAAAACAGTTCAAAGTGAGGTCTACGCAATGAACAAACAAGGATGTGGTTTTCAGTATTTTTAAAAGGAAAGTTTACCAATTTGAGTGAGGACAAATTAAAACAGGGCATTTTCAACGTTCCACAAATCGGCGAAGTTATGGTTGACTCTTTGTTTGAGGAAAAACTTTCCATTACAGAAAAATAACATGACGCTCTTTCTAAGAGGTTTCCTCAAATTTCCTTGGAAATTCTGGGGCAGACAACTACATCGAACTTGTGGAAATCATGTTAAGTGTATATGAGGAAATGTGTAAATTTTCTCTCAAAATACACTTTTTCTCTCTCATTTGGATTTCGTTCCTCCTAACCTTGGAACTGTAAGCGACGAGTATAGGGAAAGATTTCATAAAGAAATGTGTGAAATGGAAAGGCAATATAAAGGAAGATCATCCAGCATACTTCCACACTATTGTTGGTTCCTTGTAAAATACAATTACGGGTCTAGTTATAAACAGAAGTCATTCAGAAAATCCAAAGTTCAAATTCCAAGATTTTTCTATTTATACACAAGAACTATTTTTATTGTTGTCGTGTTTTTTTTTTTTGTTTTTTAAACTATGTAACAACATTTTTGTATCCATTACACATTTTTCAAGTACTATAAGGCATTTTGAAACCCTAATCTATTGTAATTTTATCAGTAGCAGTGAAAAATAAAAAAAAGAGAATTTTTTTCATAAAAAATTCAATTCACTTTCCCCGGAAAATGGTACGTGATGGCGCAATTTGGATTTTAAATTCATATATAGGGCACACATTTTAGTAATATTCACCTATTTTTATTTCGAAGCATGAAAAAAAAAATAAAAAAATTGTTATTCGGTGTTATTTATTTTGTAGATACTATAATAATTGCTATTTTATATAGAAAAGTAGCAACTTCACAAATTACTGATGAAGTGTAATGCTTTCAATAAACATTATTTCATTCAATTATTTTTATTAATTTATTATGGTTATGAATATACAGTATTATGCATGGCACAATGTTACCAGCAGGTGTTTTTAATTCGTTATTTTACGCCGCTTTATCAACTGCTATGGTTATCTGGCATCTTAGTTAAATTAAACTGATAATGTCAGCGATATGAGCCTGGGATCCGCCGTCAAAAGTTACCCAGTATTTTCTCTTAATGGTTTGACGGAAAACCTATTAAAAAGCCCAATCAGGTAACTTGTCCCAAACAGGATTTGAAACCAGGCCCACTCGTTTCATGGTCATGCGTGCTAACTATTACTTCACAGCGGTGGACTCCAGCAGGCGTTATGTGACTTGGTAAGAGCATTAAATGTTACTCGTGTATAGACTTCTCAATGCATCTGAAATATTGACAAACTAAGACGAATTTATACATTAAATTATGCAAATAGGTATTTTTATCTCACGAGTTTGTTTACTTTCTTCATACCAAATTAGATGATGTTCATAAATTTATTCTTTATCAACATTTAAGCAGGATAATTGAAATTAAATTAGCTGAAGTTACTAAGGCATGGAACACTGTCAAATACAATTGTTTTTTCTATTCAGTGAGGAACACATTATTTAACCCTTTGATGCACGCATTTGGGAGGGAAAGAAAAAATCGTGTTTGCAATGAAATTAAACTTTTATTTGTATAAGTGAAGTGCCTCAAATTTTAAAATTTTAAAAGCTTCCCTTTTAGACATAGAAAAGGGTGGTTTCATGGTAAAACCACTATGCAATATTGCAGAACACAATGCCTTCAAACTTATTGTAAATGATACAAAAGGTCTCATTAAGACAAAGTGCAACTTCACATGTGTTGCAGGCCCATTTACTCCTGTGTGGTTGAACTTTAGTGCTAAAATAAGCACAGCGTGTTGAAGATCCACGCACAGGCATATGTGTCGCCTTGTCGAATCTTTTTTCATATGGGACAGTTGGCTTGAAGTGGTGCACAGGTTTTAGTACTGTCTTACTCCCTCTAGGTTTTGGAATATTAGCTGCGACCAAACCACCAACAACAGCTAACCTGAAATTCTTCAGAATCAGTTCTCCACCTTCACCTCTCAACGAATATACCAAGAAGGCATTAGTCACAGTGACATCAACAAAATGCCAAAAAATGCGGTGCCACTATTTTCTGCATTTTCAATCAATCTCGTAGAAGGACTTCAACATATCAGCATTGTCAACATAACCCATATGTTTGTTGTAGTCCTTCATGAGTTGTGGGCAAGCAATTTCAGTGCTTGTTCTATTCTTCTCAATTCCTTGAAACAGTGGTGAAAATAGATGGGTCGTGCTAATTAGAATGGAAAAGAATGGACCCTGTATCCTTCCACTTGAGCCAAGACACTCCAGCATATGACGTACGGCCATCACTCTCACCATGTTTCATGTCGCGGTCTCTTCTTTTGTCGTGTGGTAAATCAATACGCCCCTGTCTAACTGTACCACATGCATAGATATTTTGCTGCCTTAGAGATATCATCAGATTCAAACTTGCGAAAAAGTTGTCATAAAACACTTTGTGATTGTCACCAACCATCTATTCCTTGTAGCCATGATGAATAAGTTGACACAAAAATGGAACACTTTGTTGGATATGGTAAGCGTAACTACCCTGTTCACATGGTGGTTACGTTTTGAAACCACCACATTTTTTCTATATTGACGCCACATGTGTCAAAGAAATTACAGTCTTGTTACTGAAATATGTTCTGAAAGACCGAAAGACAAATAATACTACTTACGTAAATGTGATATTTTAGCATACAACAGGAATAAAAGCAAGTAGCGAGTTTTCCACACCCCAACTATACACAACAACATCGGCCATCTTAGTGAACAGGCTAAGCAACACAAATATAGGGAAAATAACATTCTTCTACAGTTACTAGGGATCAGTGAACGCAGCGCAGTAGTTTTGAAATAAAACCACCCTGTAAGTAGGCGGGAAACTCAAATTTAAAAGGTGGTTACGTACTGTAACCACTGAGCTTCAAAGGGTTAAAACATTAATACTTTTGTAACCACACCAATGTTCTTAAGGATACCATTTTAATGCAATAAACGTCTCCCTTTCTTTTTCTGAAACAGCTTCTCGTAAGATTTTAATTATGCTACTAATGTCATAAAAATAATTCGTCTTCCTGTTTCGGCCACTTCCATGATTCCTTTAAAGCTCGCTGCATACTTGACAGCTTCACCTGCTGGTTCTTTGGTTTCTATCACTGAAAACGTCTGGGAAACCAACAAATTTAACAATAGCAAATGGGGCTTCATTTTCGATGTTTGTATCCATATTTCTCTTTCATTGGCTCCTCTAGTCTTAAGTTCAAATTGGAAATTTCTGGTAGACTCAGTGAGCACTCAGGAGAAATTACTGCAGATAAAAATAAATATATTATTTCTAAACTATGCACTCTTATGCCATCGAACAAACGTTTTTTTAGTAGGTTATTTTACGACGCTTTATCAACATCTTAGGTTATTTAGCGTCTGAATGAGATAAAGGTGACATGCCGGTGAAATGAGTCCGGGGTCCACCACCGAAAGTTACCCAGCATTTGCTCATATTGGGTTGAGGGAAAACCCCGGAAAAAACCTCAACCAGGAACTTGTCCCGACCGGGAATCGAACCTGGGCCACCTGGTTTCGCGGCCAGACGCGCTAACCGTTACTTCACAGGTGTGGACCCAACAAACGTGAATCTTGGTATAACGTGCACGACTATGTGACAAATTTAATTAATAATATTAATCAGATAACCAAATTAATAATTTTGTTTTAATACTGACATCCGAGTGCAAAATCTGGCAAATATAATAATAATAATAATAATAATAATAATAATAATAATAATAATAATAATAATAATAACAATAATTATTTATTTATTTATTTAATCTGGCAGAGCTAAGGCCAGTAGGCCTTCTCTTCCGCCCAGCCAGACTCTAATTCTAATTGAATACAATTGGGTTATTATATTAATATATAGACCATAAAACAACATGAAAGTAAATAATGAAAGTTGGATAAGTAATGCAAGCGTGACAATAATAAACACTGGCAAGATATAATAATAATAATAATAATAATAATAATAATAATAATAATAATAATAATAATAATAATGATGATGATGATGATGATGATAATGAGATAATTTAAATATTTATTTTGTGATATATATAACCATTAAACATTGAGAAACCTGAAAAAGCTATTATTGTTAACAAGGATTGTTAGAAAACTACTTCGTTAGTCTATTCTTAAATTGGTTTGATGTCTGACAGTCCCTGACATTACTCGGTAGGGAATTCCAAAGTCGAGGAACAGCCACAGTGAAAGAAGATGAATATGAGGATGTTCGGTGGGAGGGAATGGATAATATTGAGGAGTGTTGTGATCGTGTGTCTAGGTTATGTTGGGTGGATAAATTTTGAAAACGAGACGCAAGATAGACAGGAGTGGAGAAATGCAATATGTGAAAGACAAGGGAAAGACAGTGGATTTTCCTACGATCTTCTAGACGGAGCCAGGACAACATTTCGCGGGTTGGTGTTACGTGATCATGTACTTATTCAAAATATTATTATAATGATATGAACATATGACAATTTACACTAATAATTTTGTGTCTTTTTTGTAAAAGTAACTGTATTGTTTAATGATAAGATTATTTTCAATGTTCAAGTATATTTACTATCAGTCTCACTAATAAAACGTGTTGAGCTTTTATACGAGACTTATGCAGAGCTGAGACAGAAAACGTTACTAATAAACCATGCATAAGCGATGGATGTATAAACAGCCTGTAACTATACAATGGAAATTGCTTTGCAGTTGTTATATACGCTAAACCCCTTGTTTAAGCGTTGTATATAGAGAAAAAATAGCCGCCCCTCTAACAGCTGTTCGTATCGACTGTCATTTTATCATGACGCTTGCCTTGTAACCACGGAAGAAGAAACCAAAGAGCACAGAATAATTAGAATATTGCTGTAGCCTGCACTCTTTGTTCAAAATATAGTGTGATAATCGATCAGAGCCAGTTGTACTAACGATACTCAACACGGCACACTACAGCGCTCTATTGGATGAAATAGAGAACCTCAGATTATTTTATTATCTTTCGTAATGAAGTAATGACGAAACTATGACGTAGCTGTGTAACAGTTATAGTTTTATAAACAACGTATGTAGTGAATATTAGTTAGGAATTTACACACGACTTGTAAACGAGCTACTCATTGTATAAGACAGTTAAACGTCTGCATATAAAGTTTTTATTAGTAAGACCGTAAATAAATACAGAAATAATTAAAAATATGTGGATTCATTAAATAGTTACCATCAAAGATCAACAAAAAGCTCTTACTGTTGGAACGAATTTTTACAATATATAAGCTTATTGGTATATGATGATAAAAGGCAGTAATTAAGATTTCAATTTTTAATTATTAATAATTATAATAGAAAATCAAGAAAATGGAAATAGTCAATTTCTCCTCGTAACACACCATTTCATTAATACATTGCAATATTTTAACCATTAAATTGGCTAACTATTTGTAACAGCTACTCGAAAACATAAAAATGTTAATTTACTCAAAATATGGGAAATGCGTGTTATTATTCGGTTGATAAGCGGCTGTCAAAGAATCTGAGAGTTAGAATTCATAAAACAATTATATTACCGGTTGTTCTGTATGATTGTGAAACTTGGACTCTCACTTTGAGACAGGAACAGAGGCTAATGATGTTTGAGAACAAGGTGCTTAGGAAAATATTTGGGGCTAACAGGGCTGAAGTTGTAGGAGAATGGAGAAATTTAGACAACGCAGAACTGCATTCATTTTATTCTTCACCTGACATAATTAGGAACATTAAATACAGATGTTTGAGATGGTCAGGGCATGTAGCAAATATGGGCGGATCCAAGAATGCATATAGAGTGTTAGTTGGGAGGCCGGAGGGAATAAGACCTTTGGGGAGGCCGAGATGTAGATGGGAAGATAATGCTAAAATGGATTTTAGGGAGGTGGGATATGATGGTAGAGACTGGATTAATCTTTCTCATGATAGGGGCCGATGGGGAGGTTATTTGAGAGCGGCAATGAAGCTCCGAGTTACTCAAGAAGCGTAAGTTCATTAATTATTGATTTTCTGTAGGCTACTTCACCATCACTGGCCATTTTGTCATTTTTGTGGAACAATGACGTATGATGATAGAAGATAATTATTTTTTTTAAATAATATACATGGAGATAGAAATTGTGCTATTGCCCTTTTAATGGGCATTGATCTTAAAAAATTAAGTATTTGATTAAAGGTCCCTAAGTAATCTATCTCACAACGTAAATCAAATGAGAATAAGTGCTCACATTGAATTCTCCCCGCAAACCGCAAACGGTCTGGATCTCAGCAGCAGATATACCAGGCCTGCACAGGTTTGCGTTCTCCGAGTCGGCTCACAGCTCGAGAGCTGCGTCTTGTTAAGAGTGGACTGAATAAGGTGGGATCTCATACAAAATGTACACAAAAGGAATTACTAGTACGAGTGTTCATGAAATTAATTCCTGTTCAGTGTTTACAAAACTATCTTGGACTATTATTAATTAGTAAATAAATATTTATTTTACAGAAATAATAGAAACTCTATAGCTACTTAAATATAAGTTACAATATCATTTTGTTATATTTCTATTTATCAGTATATCAGTATGCTGCTGGAAACTGAAAGGAACAGTACTGATCGTAATGCAACGTGAGTCACAGATATTCGATATCTGCCTTTATTAAAGTTGATAATAGAAAATAGCTGCCCCCAAATATAAATGTTGAGCCAAACATAGCAATCATTTTCACAGTCAGCCTGTGTAGCCATGGATATTATTGCTGTACTCTTGTAAAATTCAACCAGACTAGTGGTCTAATTCAAATTGTCTTTAGCCCTTAGGGCACACTGAAGATCAATAAGTTCAAGCTGTAAATCGTATGACACTGTTTCAACTGGTGTTGAAGAAATGTATTATGAAAACTTTAAACTTATTTCCAATTAAGACAAGACCTTGGAACCTAGAATTAAATTCATTTTGAATTTCAATTAATATTTGCACATAATCGTTTAACATGGCTTCATCACGAGCAGTTTCTACCGTTGGAAAGTGAGCCACGTTACCTTCCCGAAACTGACTTACGAAAAGTGTAAGTTTACGACTGAAAGAAATCCCGTAATTTATTCAACATATCAATAAAGAGCTGGCCTTTTGCCTGAAGAGAGATATTTAAATTGTTGAAGATTAATCAATTCTAAAGTACCCTACCTCGTGTAATAATGCAACTTTCAACTCCTGAACCTCTTTACTGCGATGTTCAAAACAAAACCATCATATCTCTATGTGTGGACTAATAATGACGCATTATATTATGTTTTCCTCTTCCTTTAAAACTTTTGTGGAAAATAAGGCACTGAGTATTGACTCCAGCTGCTATGAAAAAATAAGCGTTTTCCCATGGAATATTAAAAGAATTTGCCTGATGATCACTTGTCAATCTTTTAGATTCCTCCATTATGTATCCGTAGATAGGCAAAGTGAAATAGCTACTTATAATACACACTACACCAGATAGCTGCGTGGGCTATCCTCTACTTATATTAGGCCTAGGTCATTTTGACGCACCTTTCCGCCGAGCTGTTAGAGGACTCTCCCACTCCGAAGGAGAGGCCGCGCTCGATGAGCGCCGTTTGTGCAGACCTGAGATAGACGAATGCAAATAATTATTAGCTACCCATACTAACTTTAAGAATGCGATATAATAGCGTGAATGAAATATTGCCAAAAGTTATACAATCCACGAACTTAAGCAATTATTTCTCACTTAAAACTTTACAGGTAGTACGAACTGCTAATGTTTTTTTTTTTACTTCTTCTTAAACTTATGCAATCCACGAACGTAAGCAATTATTTCTCACTTAAAACTTTACAGTTAGTATGATCTACTAATGTTTTTTTATTTTTACTTCTTCTTTGGATATTTGTCTAAGTAATTTTTCTGGTCATATCGTTTTATGCAATCATGGTTTCTGCCTCATTTGTAAATTCATTTGAGAGAAAATTGGAATTTTACTGCTTAGTTTCAATATCGCAAACCCAAAATAAAACCAAAATGATGACGTCCCATTTCATTATTCTATTTCCGTAGTAAGTGGCTATTACATTATAAGTCTATGTGTTGAAAAATCTCTTTTCGAAACTTAGTTAAAGAGTAGATAAAAGATATTACGTGTGTGTGTGCACAAATATACATAAAATTGTTTGTACAGTAGTGACCGACCCTTGTAGCTGATTTCAGAGTCACAGATTCAAAATTTGCTAGTAGAGTTGCCTCGTTTAATTATTAGGCAGCGGCATTCCTTTTAAGATTTGTAGGTCTTTATTGCATGCACCGATAATAAAATAAAATGCGACGTTGTCACGTCTTGTTTGTTGCTGCTATATATTAATATAACATGGATATGGGCTAGGCTTAATTGCTCAAAGCATGAGTTAATTTGAAGATTATTTATATTATTTAGATTATTTATTTTAAATTAATTATTTAAAGAAATAATTAAATAGAATAAATGAATAATAAAATAAAGTAATATAAGTAAAAATTATGTAATTTTATTTTAAATGTAAATAATTAATTAAAATAGGCGTACTTACTTTTTAATATCTATTCATCATCCGTGTCACTTTCTCTTAAATCCACAATGAAACGTTCCCCATCTCGTGTTGTGTCTTGTATCCAGTACCGTTCTCCGACCTTGATTGTGTGGTCAACACAGGACGACCAGAGGATAGAATTTATGTTTTCTATTCCTTCTCTTAAATGCTCACACACACTAGCACTGAGGGTTGGGGTTGTATTGTTTTTTCTCACATGGGACTAAAGGCGAGCCCATACTAGCTCTATTGGGTTAAGAACACAATGATAAGGGGAGACGAAGAACTTCATGTCCATAACAGGTAGCTAATTCGTCCACTATATATGTTTTATTAATATTGGCTTTTCTAATTGTTTGCATCATGGCTGCTTTAATAGGAATTGGATGAGGCACTGGAATTTTGTGATATTGCATAAAATTTATGATTCTTTTACAGATGATCTAAGAGTGGGAAATTTGATAGCTTGCCTGGAGTGATAACTCGCATTATCCATAACAATAACACATTTTTTGTCTCTTGGTAAATTTTGGTGTAATCTAGTTTTGAACCAATTTTCGAAAACTTCACCTGTCATTTCATCGTGACTATCCGCTTTAGAATCTTGTATGTTTCTTGCAGATAAATAAAGACAATTGGGAATCCATCCCTCTCTTCCCCCAGCATGAAACACCATGATACGCTTCCCTCTTGAAGATGGAGATTTCAAAATACAATTGCATGTGCCATCATCCCATCCTTTCCGAACAACATTGTGCGTATCGTACCATGTTTCATCAAGAAATACAATTCGGGATCCTTCAGACCGCAATTTATTTAGGATTTGCAAATAATTATAACGCCATGCCACAATTCTTGCGGATTCCAAATAGCTTGTTTCCTTTTCAGGATACGAAAACGAAACCCAAGTTTTTAACCTTAGGTTGTTTCTCCATAAGGAAAACCGGAAAGTTTGACTTTTTGTAATAATTCTTTTATTGTTAAGGATTGGCCCTTATTGTAAGCACTATATATTTCACGGCGAATGTAATCACACGTAAAACCATCTACTTTATTAAATTTGGTGACTTTGTGTCCAAGCTTTTTAGGTGTCTTAGGTCCCTTTTTTACAATTTTACTTACAATATTTCTGTTTAATTTAAGAATTTTAGATGTGTCCGAAATTTTCCCTTGACCTAAATTGATTTTCAGAACATACGTGTGAGCATTGCACACAAACGTTTGACACTCTTACATAATTTTGGTCTAGGCTTTGAATTTGAATTGTTATTTAACTCTGATATATTATTAATATTATTATTATTATTATTATTATTATTATTATTATTACCATCGTCGTTATTGACGTTCATGGGTATCGGTTCCGACACTTCACTCGCTTCCCACGGCCTCCACATTTTTATTATACACTGAACTGTAATATAATTAATTTTCACTGTGAACTAGAACAAGACACACTGCTAAAATTTGCAACTCTGGTTTATACACTCCTCGTGGAGTATTGGAGCGGCCTTCAAAAGACTTGACGACAATGGACAGCGCGACATAATTACAATTATTGAAACTACAAAGCTTCCGTCTTCTTTGACACCGCTAGCCTACTAATTGAACGTGGCTACTTTAACAAAACACATCCATATTGTATAATTAATTGTAACAATGAAATTTATTGCATTTGTTCGATTCTTACCATCTTCTGTTTCCTTCAGTGCCTCAAACTTACAGACGAAGAGTTTTATTTTCATCTGGCATCAATAATACATTTCTACCTCTATTCGGCAAAGATAACTGCGTATTTTTACATTAAATAACAGTACATACCTCTGGCTTCACTATCCATACTGAAATTACCGCAGTTTAACACAATACACAGCACAGGATTCTTTTGTATCAGCTACAAGGATCGTGCCGGTTTTTTTTGCCACTACTGTACACGAGGGTAAAAAGTACGATTTTAACTATGGTACAGTAAGGATAAATGTATTAAAATGCAATTATTAAATGTTATATTTTAAGTACGAATAAGACTCACTGACTAATATTTCTTATTTTAGTTTCAAATTTATTTGCGGATAACAGCTTCTGAGATATATGATAATAATGGTAGTAATAATCATAAAAAAGTATTATTTTGGCATTAAGTGGAAAATAATGAAAAAATAATGAAATATCAGCATGTAGTCACAACATAATGCATCACGGTCATACCATAATAAAGCATACCTGGGAGTAACATACATGAGCCAGAAATGCGAGAGTGGAAGGCATTTCCTCCTTTCCGTGTACCGCTGAGGAGGAGATGATGTCACGAGCTGCTGTGCGTAACAATGTTTAGTTCAGGAATACCGAACGTGTGCAGCAGGAAAGGCACTTTCTCCCTTCCGCCTGCAGCTACAGAGGAGACGATTTCCTTATGCTCAACTGCTCACACCAATTTTTGCCTCAGGTTTTAATTTCCTAGCTGTAACCAGAGAAGCAATGAAATCTATACTACGTTCTATAAAATCTGATTTACGACGTAAACATTTCCGGCAGACGACTGGAGAGAGATAATTGCTACTCAACCAATGGTAGAAGTCATCTCTGTGACCTCTGCCATTGGTTGAATAGCAATTATCCCTCTCCCTTCTTCTTGCCGGTAATATTTAACTCTTGATGTCCCAATGTCACCTACAGGTGCCGCTTCTAAAAGCTGTCCAAAATGACCAGTAAATTAATTTAACATAAATCAGCGTTGGAATTCGGTTACCAGATGTCTATTAAGGAATTTTCGATGCTGAGTTATATTTAAATTAATTTACTGGTAATTTTGGACAGCTTTTAGGAAGCGGCACCTGTAGGTGACATTGGGACATCAAGAGTTAAATCGCCTGTCAGACGTTATAGGACGAATTATATTAAAACTGCTGTTGCATAATATAACAATTATGAATCTTCATATCACGTAATTCCATTTAGAGGAATGTGGTAATTATGATTTTAAAACCAATATGCATAAGAAGAGCAAACTTCCTACCTTTATTTTCTCGAAAATTAACACTAAACATTAGAATTCAGCTATAGCTTAAGAACTTATCATTTCTATACTAAGAAGTTTCGAATAAATTTTATTTAGACATAACTGAATCAATGCATTCTTATTTATAATGTAGGCCTACTTTACACACTGAAGATCAAGGTACGGTATAATGCACTTTCTGCACACTTTCACTGTTTTATATATTCAAGGAGGAAAGAACAAAAGCCTTAAATTTACACGAAGATACCGTTTACGTGTTAATTCGAATTTCGTGTACATTTAGACTATACTATACTTCATTTATTTAAGATCAACATATGATTAAGATTTTCTGTAATATTTTAACGGTTATGTACATTGTAGTAACGAATACTAAAAATTCTTATTGCACGATAGTTCAAATGAAATGTATTCTGTGAAGATGTTAACGTGTCCTATTATATGTAATTTTTTGTTTATGTACTTTTCTGTGTGAGTTCATTATTATTTGCATTCTTTTCTTTTCCCACGACTAACTATATTTCGAAACGAAATTATACTAATCTATTGTGAAGAAATATATTTCACATTTTTGTGCAAATAACTTGCCCAAAAGTACAATTGGATGATTAACAGCTGAAAGGTGATAAGTGTCCAAATTAAAAAAAAAAGGTGATATTTCGCTAAAATTTTGCAAATTGCCCAGGGGCATTGCATATCATAAAGGCTAGGTCCACAGAAGATTGTAGAATGTTATTAAGACCACTAAAAATGGCAATGGCGCAAAGTTACCAGAGCTCTCTCATAAAAAAGGTGCAAGGTACTATTAGCTTTGATTTCTCTCCATTGTTTACTTATCGTGTTGATAGTGAAGTTACTTTCACGCCGTGGCATCGTGGTCTAAGGCAACCTGCCTAGGACTCGCGTTACGGAATGCGCGCTGATTCGAGTTCTCATGGAGGAAGAAATTTTCTCGTGACATTTCGGGCAGTGTATGGGACCGGTGCCTACCCAGCATCGTGATGTACTTGGAGAGCTACGATAGGTAGCGAAATCCGGTTGCGAATGTCAGCTATAACGGCTGGAGGGAAAATCGTGCTAACCACACGATACCTCCATTTTGGTTGTATGATCGTCCATCTCTGCTTCGGCATGTGGGCGTGAGGCCAGCAGCCGGCTGGTCGGTCTGGGCCCTTTATGGGATGTAGCGGCACGGATTATCGGATAGTGAAGTTATAGCAAAAGGCCATATTGATTATATACCGTGGTGTTTTGTACGAAAAGGAAGATCTGCGTAGGTAAATCTTATATGTACGTATAATCTTAATTTAGTACTGTGAAATGCAAATTATTTCGAACTACCCATAAATATACTATTATGGCACGTAATAACCGGCACTAACTGAAACATTGTATCAGCAGTGTCAGAGTTGTAAGCTACGAAACCGGTTGTGGTGCTAGAGACGTTCAGTCGGAGCGTGAAGGGTCGATATTTTTACAAAAAAAAAAAAAATAATAATAATAATAAAAATCGCTTAGAGGGCAAAGTAACACATTAAAATTTTGAGTATTAAATCAGACGCCTCTCTCTATAGTTAAAGTAATATTTCAGAATTTTTGACCACTCATGCCAGAATCCATATGCAAGAGATCCAAATATGACTCCCAAAAATTCAACAAAAGAATATACAACACAAGAGAAGGATACTATAGAACAATACACAGAAACTTTGAACATGAGGCTTTTTTAAAACTGTGCGTAATATTACAGTACAGAATAACCTGGAATATGACAGAAAACACGATGTAATGAGAAACATACACAGTCAAACAAAAATGTATTCTTTTCATATAAATCGAACTGTAATAATATTGAACGTTCATTTACGATATCCATATTTTTAAATGAAATGGTTTAAGAAATGACAAATGTGCATATATACTTACTTATTTACTCACTTAATTACAAATGGATTTTAAGGAACCTGGAGGTTCATTGCCGCCCTCACATAAGTCCGATATCTGTCCCTATCCTGTGCAAGATTAATCTAGTCTCTATCACCATATTCCACCTCCCTCACGTCCATTTCAATATTATCCTCCCATCTACGTCTCGGCTTCCCCAAGGGTCTTTTTCTTTCCGGCCTTCCAACTAACACTGTACAAGCATTTCTGCATTCGTCCATACGTGCCACATGTCCTGCCCGTTCCAAACGTCTGGAATTAATGTTCCTAATTATGTGAGATGAAGAATATAAAGCGTACAGTTCTGCGTTGTGTACCTTTCTCCATTCTCCAGTGTCTTCATCCCTCTTGGACCCAAATATTTTCCTAAGAAACTTATTCTCAAACACCCTTAATCTCTGTTCCACTCTCAAAGTGAGAGTCCAAGTTTCACAACCATATAGAACACTCGGTAATATTATAACTGTTTACAAATTCTAAATTTCAGATCTTTTAACAGCAGACTAGATGACAAAAGCTTCTCAACTGAATAATAACAAGCATTTCCTATATTTATTCTGCGTTTAATTTCCTCTCGAGTGTCATTAATATTTGTTGCTGTTGCTCCAAGACATCTCAATTTCTCCACCTCTTCGAAGGATAAATCTCCAATTTTTATATTTCCATTTCGTACAATATTATGGTCACGAGACATAATCATATACTTTTGTCTTTCCGGGATTTATTTCACAACCTATCGCTTTACTTGCTTCAAGTAAAATTTCCGTGTTTTCCTTAATCGTTTTTTAATTTTCTCCTAACATATTCCCGTCATCCGCATAGACAGGGAACTGATAAAACGCGTTCAATTCCAAACCCTCTCTGTTATCCTGAACTTTCCTAATGGAATATTCTAGAGCGAAGTTACAATGTAATGGCGATAGCGCATCCAAATAAACACTTAATTATACCTATGCAAACAAGTATAATCTAATTGCTGTTAAGATATTTGGAGAAAGACTATACATAGCATTTGGAAGGAACAAAATAATGTAGATGTTGAATTAGGCCAACTATTTATTTCAATTTATATTTTAGTAAACAGAGATATATATATATATATATATATATATATATATATATATATATATATATATATATATATATACTAGCTTACATTACCCGGAGTTGCAGGGGTTTTAACTTTTGGTCTATTTCTAAATAAACTGTTTGTTAGACTTATCGGAGACCTCGGCAAGGGAACTATATAAAACCAAAACGAACCGTATTTACTTATGTTTTCTCCTCCCTAGTGACGAATATTAAAGAAAGTTCCACTAATATCCTAAGAAACTGACTAATCGAAATAATTCCATCTCACCTATGAACAGAGTTTTAACAACATTAAAACCTTATGCTACAGGGATATTTAAGATATTTAACATTGTGACTGATGATAATACTTATCGTAGCACGACATTATGCATTATTAAGCCTTTCTACCCACAATATATTTAATTTACTACAATCTGTAACGGATGGATTCTATCAAATACATGGATTTCAGGGTGTTTTGCAGTAACGGAGACTATACTCATCAGAATTCACTCTCCTGGAGAACGCAATGTAGAACACTACCACAACAGAAAATCATATTTTTCTATAAACAGCCAAGTCATTAATGACCATAACTTATTAATATGAGACGGGTTAACAGTAACAGTAAAATAGGCTCTATATTATTATTGCAATATTATAATATTGTAATATTATCACAAATATTACTATAACTTATAATAATTGTTTAAAATCGAATGACTATAATAGCAATACGTGGGATAAAAACATAATCTTTCGTTTTTCCAGTTAATATTGCCATTCATATTACGTTTCGCATGAGTTTTTGACACATATTCTTGTTAGTGCATAATTTTGGTGAGTCAATATTTTGCACTAGTAGGTCTACTATGGCTATTCAACATTAAGTAAATATGGTAGCAATCCTTGTAGATTGAAAGACTTCTAGAATTCAATTGGATAAAACAGTCTGCTCACTATCTACAAAACTGCATCGAGGAATTCATAATACGGTCCTGGACTGCGTAAAGATACTTATTGCATGAATTATCTAGTTTTAGCCTTCATGATGTGTAACAACAATGTAATTTAATTTAGTGTTAAAATTTCCAAGACCTCATGAAAGTCTATGTTGAATACAACAGACAATAATAAAGAACAAGTGACTGTAGAAGATTTTGCATTTTAATATAATACATGAATATAATTGATCTATTTATTTTTATTTTTTACTAGCCGTACCCGTGCGCTCCGCTGCACCCGTTATAAATAAATATAAAGTAATTACATAATTAAAATAGGATATTTGATCCATGGAACATTCGCGTTTGATAGAAGGATAAATCGTTTAATATGTTAATTAATTTAAATTGCATCCAAATAATTAAAATGCGATCATTTTGGTCCAGAGACACTCATTTGGTGCAATGACAATTCCTTTAACATGTTTCTTAATTTTTATTACATGTAACCATAGTTTAATGAAGATTGACATCATTTAGATTTAATCTGCATATTTTATTTAGTTGTTATAGGTTTCCATTGAATTATGGTAATAACTTAATTTTAACCTTTGTTTTCTACGTATTCAGTAAATGGAGCTTGGCCCACTATGGTTCTGAACCCTTCAAATAACTTAAATTATATTATATTATATTATATTATATTATATTATATTATATTATATTATATTACATTACATTACATTACATTACATTACATTACATTACATTATATTATATTATATTATATTATATTATATTATATTATATTATATTATATTATATTATATTATATTATATCAGAAGTTACTGTAATAACATTATAGCATTATGTCCATCTAGAGAAACTACACTTACCAATGGTGAAATAATAATTAATTATACAAATCGGTCAATTTAGCTTCCGATATTACTTCATACAAACACAGAAACATTCTCTGTAGCCTACCTTTCATAGCTTTCGATGGTTCCTATCCAAGGCTCCTTATAGACGAAGTCATTTGTTTTTTAATTCATTACACGGCCTTAGATGGCAGTTATTTTAATTTTAAAACTCATTTATCTCATGAAATATCAGTCCTAGCAAAATTTTTCAAGGAATAAAACTTATCGCAAATTAGATTAAGAAAACTTTTATTGTGTTACATTTTTCACAAAAATCAATAATAATAAGCGAGATATTTCGATTTATTTAATTCAGGCCCTCTTATAACCCTCCTTTTAAATAATGTATTTTGAATGCCATATAGCCTAAAATCTAAGTTACAACGATCTTAATTTATATTCCAATTTTCATCGAAATCTGTTCAGCCATTATCGCGTGAAAAGGTAACATACATACATACATACATACATACATACATACATACATACATACATACATACATACATACATACATACATACATACATACATACATACATACATACATAAAACATACATACATACATACATACATACATACAGACAGACAGACAGACAGATAGACAGACAGACATACAAACAAAAATTTCAAAAATGCGATTTTCGGTTTCAGGGTGGTTAATTATATATATTAGGACCAATTATTTTTGGAAAATCTAAAATTACCAGAAAAATTTCGGCTACAGATTTATTATTAGTATAGATATATTTAATTAATTTAACTTTCATTTGCACAATTTTAATGTAGTCTATGTTCTTCTCCTGGTTATGAAGGTTAAATGTACAAACTTTGGCACATATCGGTCAAAGCGTGTAAATTTGTATAGAGAACATACACACACATACATACATACCCACATTCAATTATATATATATATATATATATATATATATATATATATATATAGGGTAAACTAGGTGGCTACTTCCGTCATTGACTTCTAGCAGAATGTGGTGCCCACAAGTGGCGAGGTAACACTTTAAAGTACAGAGTGTCCAACATGCCCGACTGTCCAACAGGCCCTAGTTTACCCTACACTTTTATCTATGTTTTTCTGGAATGTTCATTTTAATTTTTCTGTAAATATTATTACATCCAAAAGAATAATTAATAAAATATCTTGTTTCAATTTTAAGTGAAGACCATACGGTATATACTGTAAGTAATTTTACGTTATAGGAATAGTAACTGGATTAATTTCCGCAAACGAAACATTTCTTCAAACGTGTACAGATACTGTTTTCATATCAGAAATATTTAGAAAAGTGTACGGTGAAACAGTGCCAATTTGTAACACTATTACTCGATAGACAAAAATTATGGTATGTAAATAATTATATTCTATATAACACCCGAAATGTTGATGTTAAATATTTCTCACAGTAGGTTCATTAATATGAGAGTTGCGTTTATTGTTTATAGTAGAGAAATATTTCCCTTTTGTTACGTTTATGTGTATCAATCATTTATTACAGCATGAATAAGGAATTGGTTACTATAGCAATAAAATCTATAATTAACAAATATTTAAAGTTCTACTTACTTACGCATACTTACTTATAAATGTCTTTTAAGGAACCCGCAGGTTCATTGCCGCCCTCACATAAACCCGCCATCTGTCGCTATCCTGTGCAAGACTAATCCACTCTCTATCATCATATCCCACCTCCCTCAAATCCATTTTAATATTATTCTCCCATCTACGTCTCAGTTTCCCCAAAGGTCTTTTCCTTCCGGCCTCCCAACTAACACTCTATATGCATTTCTGGATTCGCCCATACTTGCTACAGGCCCTGCCCATCTCAAACGTCTGGATTTAATTTTCCTAATTATGTCAGGTAAAGAATACAAAGCGTGCTGTTCTGCGTTGTGTAACTTTCTCCATTTTTCTCTAACTTCATCTCTTTTAGTCCCAAATATTTTCCTAAGAACCTCAATCATAAACACCCTTAATCTCTGTTACTCTCTCGAAGTGAGAGTCCAAGTTTCACAACCAAACAGATCTATCGGTAATATTATAAATTTACAAATTCTAACTTTCAGATTTTTTGACAACAGACTAGATGATAAAAGCTTTTCAACGGAATAATAACAGGCATTTCCCATATTTATTCTGCGTTTAATTTTCTACCGAGCATCATTTATAGTTGTTACTGTTATTGCAAAATATCTGAATTTCTCCACCTCTTCGAAGGATAAAACATGAATTTTTATATCTCGATTTCGTAGAATATTTTGGTCACGAGACATAATCATTTACTTCGTCGTACGTAAATAATTATATGCAGTATCACATCTTTAAAGTTGTACGGCATTATCAAATGAGTATCATTCCATGTGAATAGGAAAACGAAGAATATGTTCCAAGCATTATTATTGAGGCAGAAAATTATTTTGTGCGAGATCGTGCGTATTTTCTTGGTTTCCGCACAAAACCAATCCGCGGAAAGTCTACAATTCCACATTCAGTATTCCCACCCTAACACACATAACAATTTCCCTCTTCTTACCGCTTAAGTGACTTATTGATTTTACTGCTTTAGGCTTTTAACATATTATTTTTTGAGACGTTCAGTATAGTAATATTTATAAATTGGAAACTTACCACTGCAATTTCACCTAAATTGCACTGTTAATTATTGCTTTTAAATATTTGCAAAAATTAAGTAAACTCTACAACTCCACTAAAGTTACTGCATTCGTGATGCAAGTAACATTAAGGAAGCCGTGAAAAATCAACAAGATTCCAGACTCATTACATAACCTTACCGTTTGTTTTAAGTTCGCATTTATAGACTGGGGGGAAAAAAAGACAGACATACCTATATCACGGCCTGCTGGAGTATAGTAAACACAGAAAACATTTTAAAGCAACAATGTTGAAGATAGATAATTTCGTTTTGCAAATTTGTCGTCATTGAACAGAAACCAAGATGGAGATTTCATTGCAACTAATTAGAAGTTCCTCTTTCAGGTATGTAATAAACGATCTTCACACAAAATAATGTAAGATACACGAGTGGTATGTTTTCTTTCAATTCTCGGAAATTAAAAAAGCTCAACTAGGCCTATGTTTCGCTTTTTCAAACTTTTCCTCGAACATAAAAACTTCGACATACCGCTCTTGTAACGCATATTACTATAAATTAACTGATGATTTAAAAATTATAGAACAGTAAATAAACTTGACGAAACTTCTGAATTCACAAATTCAGAATAAAATTGTTCAATTCGAGGAAAATAATTTAAATAAACTCACTATTTAAAACAAAATATACCCCTATATATTTATTTTGTTTGGTTTATTTTGTCATCTCTCGTAATCTGTTGATGATTTAATCAATATCCACTCCATAATAGTCAGTGAAGCTCTTAAGGAACCACCTATATGGACTCTAATTCAGTGTACTGAGAAACAGACGCACCATTATCATTTTTCTTTTTATTGTTAGTTTTCATTGCTTCTTTACTTGTTTGTAACTTTTCTTATTGTGTTAACTGCCGTTGTTTCCTTGTTTCTTTACTTGCTTGTCGTTTTTCTTACTCTGTTATCTTTCATCATCTATTTGTTCTATTTTTTTTTGTTTTGTATGCTTTGTCTAATGGGAGCTTCTAATTTGAGAAAGATATTGTAAATAAATAAATAATGAAAAATGAATGAAAGAATGAATAAATAAATAGGTAAATAAATAAATAAATAAATAAATAAATAAATAAATAAATAAATAAATAAAATAGGATATTCTAATACTGTTAGTCGAAATTTAAATTTAGTTGTACGAATTTGACTAAGTTTTGTGTAGTTTAATGAATACTGAATGAATTAAAAAGTGTGGTTCATTGATCACTTTGGCTACAGGTCTATAATTAACGAATATTTCTTTACATATTAACTGTTAATAACAGCTTTGTGGGAAACTTATCAAAACGTCTGTTGAATTGATAAAAATTATATCCACGAGGAACGAAAGTTCTAATAAACTTCCTCCTCGTAAAAAGTTGTTCATTTACTCCACCTTTACTTCACACGCATTAAATACCTTACGTTACGTTTTAATTGAATGTACACAACGTATTATGCAGTAATAATATGAATACAGACATTAATATCTTTGTACTCATTCGCTGCGTTGTATTATGCTCTTTAAATAACTTAGATATAATTTTGAAAATATGTAATAACTGAAGTTTTCGACATTATCAATTCTCTTCTAAATACAGTTTTCATTTGTATAATATATAAACAAGCAATGTTATGCAATGTTTAGCAGTTTATACTGCTCTCTAAGACTTCGAACAGGGGGAGAATTGTAGATAAACCCAAATACTATTTATTAGTTCGGTGTTTGGATAAATCAGTAATTGACATAAAAATGTCTTTGAAAATTAGCTTTTCCAAAAAATGAGTCTATGTCTTTTGCTCAATCCACTAAGAAACGAGGATAAGTTCTATTCCAATTTTATTTAGAACCTAGCTTGTCCCATAAATGTGCAAAATATATAATATTACAAGAAAGCCCTGTTTTATAGGTTTTTTGTCTTTGACACTTACAGCCATTATTAAGTACAGTTTTTAATTTCTTCAGAACTATTACATGAGTAATTATGTGAGAATTTCCATAGCCATGAACTGCAATGTATTATTATTTCTGCCATAAACTTTGATATTTTGTGTGGGCGACCGCAATTTTCGACACTCTTTCATTACTTTTTCAATACCAATAATATTTGAATTATTAACTTATAACGACCAAATTAAAAAATGAGTCACTTTTCAAGTTGGAATATATTAAATATTCATTTCTTTTATATCTCCATATCTATATATGATATGATATGATATGATATGATATGATATGATATGATATGATATGATATGATATGATATGATATATGATATGATATGATATGATATGATATGATATATGATATGATATGATATGATATGATATGATATGACATGATATGATATGATATATGATATGATATGATATGATATGATATGATATGATATGATATGATATGATATGATATGATATGATATGATATATGATATGATATATGATATGATATGATACGATACGATACGATACGATATATGATATGATATGATATGATATGATATGATATGATATGATATGATATGATATGATATGATATGATATGATATGATATGATATATGATTTATTGTCACTCAACAATTTGGTCCTCCTGGCCCTTCACATTCCTATATTTGCGCCAGCATTCCCTTCTTACACTACTTACATCAATTTTACATCGAAGAGCTCACCAGTGATTTTCAGCTTATCTTTATATAGCTTTGCAAAATGTTCATTTCACCTTTCCGACAACAAAAAAGGTACCAAAATCTTTCTCTTACATCTCACTTTGAATGTGAAGTCATTTTTTCTACACTGATATTTGAGCCTTTTAGTAATTTTCTCTTTGAAAATCTTTTCTTTTGTCGTTACTAGACAGCGGAAAAAAAAGTCATTCGGATGTGAAGGTAACTACAACGCGTGTAGTTTCTCTCGTCAGAGGGTTGTTGTTTACGTAAGCACAGTAGGTATATGAGAGGCGTGTGCAGGTATAATAGGCCTATTTGATTCCATCGGTCCATAAAAATTACTTGGCATTTTCAAATAACGTATCTATTTGTGCATGGTGGACTTCTTCAAGTGTGTCGACGTCAATAAAAATTTTTCACCCAGACAATTAGGTGACATTATTACAACGACTACATTTGCTACGTATCTACCCTTCACGTCGGTGGTTTCGTCTACTGAAACACAAATGTTATTGTTTGCTACTGTATTCCTAATTCGATTTATAACTTCGCTACAACACACAGGTAAGAACTTTTTTCGAATCGATGATTCAGAAGGTGCCTGATATTTTGTGTGTTTTTGTATAAACCCTTTAAAGTGAGGATTGTCCAACCTTTTTAATGGAACATTGCAACTTATCATCATTCGACACAAATCTTGGCAAAAGTCATATTTCATATTTGAGGCGGAATTTGAATTTGAACTCTTATTTCCTTCTAACACACGAGCAACATTTTTCATGTGTTTCTGTGTATTACATTGATGTTCTATCGATTGTTTTGTTATCTTTTTTAATGCACACATACATAACCGACACTTAATTGTTTCACCAGTATCACTACTAAAAATGTCGACACCATATTCCTGTATTAAAGAATACACCCTATGTTTTTAACATCTGTCTTCGGCATTATGATCACTTCACCGAACACAAATTATATATTTTTTTAATTAATTTAATTCTAATTTATTCACAATTTACATTTGAAATGATACATATGAAATGAACATATGCTCGTGCTCGGGTACGGTCCAGCAGTCTACATAAATATGAGTAATATAAATGAGTAATATATTTACGTATCTCAATGTTCTCTGTTCACGTACGGACGAGGACTGACTGAGAACGCAGAGTGGCAGTTGTTTTCGGTGTTCGCGTGGTGCTCTCTGCGGACGGTACCGTGTTGTAGCTACTTGGGATGCGTGCACATCTCATGCCATAATCTATACGTACAGTACTTGTAAACTGTAAGCATGACTTTTATTTGACTCTTTTTCCGCTGTCTGGTCATTACAATCTCGAACTTCACCTATATAGACCTATTTTTCTTTCCTCTTCCTAACCTAAAAATATACGTTTCCCACATAGCTACTATGCGTTTGGCACGTTCGTCGCTGCAATTTGAACAAAAAGAATCACTTTAAATGTAGCGCCGGTAGGTACTGTTTTCTTCTATTTGCAAATAAGTATCTTATTGTAGCACACAAAATACTTAAATTTTCAGTAATTGCATCCTACATAATTATTCTATGTTTAATTGTACTTCAGTAACTAATTCTTTCTTTGTTCTTAATTTCTATAATAAATTGTCCAATCTTTATTAATAAAGTCAAGTTTTAGTAGGCCTACTTTGATTTTATTGTAGCTGTAAATTTAATATTAAATGTAATTTTAATTTTCTTTGTAGGCCTATTCTTGATATAGTAGCTGTAATAGCTGTTAGAGGGGAAGAGAAGGCCTGATGTCCTTATCTCTACAAGGTTACATAAATAAATAAATAAATACTAAACACTAAAAATACTAAATATTGTAGAACCTATCAGTAGACAATCCATGTTAAGGCTGGTTCACAATAAACCGGGAACAGAAACGACAACGGCAACGAGAACGGAAATAATGTTAAAATAAATGTATTTAAATGTGAGTGTTCACAATAATTAATTGGGAATGCTCACATTTAAATACATTTATTTTAACATTATTTCCGTTCTCGTTGTCGTTTCCGTTCTCGGTTTATTGTGAACCAGCCTTTACAAATCGCCACCCAAGTTACTGCTCGGATACGATAGATCTGAGTGCGCGACGCTGTCTATTGACATCACAACAGGTTTCCTGCGCACGCTCGTCTCTTTCACCGGGCGTTCAGTGGGCAATATGCCCGCCGTGACCACGTCTGATTTAAGTAAACTCTTCAGGGAGCAAAAAGACTATAAAGGCTTGCAATATAAGAGCATTAAAATGAATATTATGTGAATGATTAAATACAAAGGCTTATAACCGGACTTGGGATATTCTGTTTTACAGGATGGTAACCTATGCCAAACAAAACTTATGCCAGATAAATAGTCAAATTCGGTAAATTCTGGACTTGAAATGTCTGTAAATTCAGGTCTTCATATATAACAATATGTTTATATCATATTTTTTTACTTGGGTATTTAACGACGCTGTATGAACTGCGAGATTATTTAGCGTCGATGAGATTGGTGATAGCGAGATGATATGTGGCGAGATGGGACCGAGGATTCGCCTTAGATTACCTGACATTTGCCTTACAATTGGGAGAAACCTCGGAAAAATCCCAACTAGGTAATCAGCCCAAGCGGGAATCGAACCCACACCCGAGCGCAACTCCAGATTAGTAGACAAGCGCCTTAGCTGACAGAGCTACGCATGTGGCCGTTTATACATGTAAGAGTACTAACAATGAAAACACACAATAATATAATAAATACAGAGACATCATTTTATTTTTACTTCAATTTGTATTGTACCTGAGTTTTTGAATGTACTTTACTTCCACACACTCTACTAGTGAACTTCCAACTGTTCTCCTCACAGAACCAAGCGTATACAGTCGCCTTAAGGTCGTAGTAAACACAAACAGTATTGAGTTAGTGAGTATAGTACGTTTCAGAAATATGTTCGCGTTTTCCAGTGACGAAAGAGCTTTCAATATTGAATCATATTTTCGCACAGGTACTGTCGTCAGTTTGCCTACGTCGCATCCCGATTTTCCTCACCCGCAACTGTTTAAAATAACTTAAATAAAGGTAATTAACTGTCACGTGATATCCCCCCTTTCTACGATCCTGCGACATAACCACTTGAACGGACAGTAGATAGCATGTCTGAGTAATGTTATCTGAACGGATCGGGCAGAAGTGAAGATTTAATTTACAATATGTAAGGTACTCCTTTATATAATAGGTATAGAATTATTTCAACATGAGTTACTAGTACGAAGAACGAAACTGGTAATTGGAATTAGATGCAATAGTCTATAGTGCGATAATATGCACAAAAGAACTGAAGCCTGTATGTAAATGAACGGTCACCATTTTCAAAAATATGTTTAAATATCCATATTATGATTATTTTTCAATTTAACTTCATTCTCTATATTGTACGCTAATGTGCTGTGAACAGTATAATATACACTGCATAATTAATACGTTCGCATGGATAACTTAGTTCGTGATTAAAAACACTTATTGTTAATGCTGTACTGTATTTTGATTAAACAAAAACCTAATGAAGATTATCAAATTCAAAATTACGATATCTCCTAGTTTACGTAAATGGATGAACTACTATTCTTCCCTCCTATACTTAGTAAAGTGATTTGTTTGTATTTTACGCCAGAATCATCGAACGTCAATCGTGGAAGGGGTAGCAAACAGTGTTTTCGTCTCTCAACCATTAATCCAAAGGTATAGCAAGGTCAATATTAAAAATGTTCGTAAAAATAAAATGATGCCCCTGTATAATGTCCAAAATATTTTAAAAGTACACAGTAGAATTAATAATGATACCTATATACAAAGAAATTTTAGTATAAATTTTGCCCATGACTGGATCAATTTTAATTCGAATGCTCCACCCTCAGTTGACACGCACTTAGAACGCACACGTAAATGTTTTACCGGACAAAACTACGCAACAAATGTTGTATGGATTATAAAAAAGAACGATCTGTGAAACCAACGTCTGCGCAGTTCAGTTGCACAATATTAAACGGAGGGTTCATATATACAATACATGTTCACGTGAGAGAATCAGTGGCACATTAGCTGTGTTGTAGTGTCTGTCGACAGGAAGTAGCTAGTATGATTGCGAATAGGTCAGAAGTTGGAGATTCAACTGCAGAGAGATTTCGATACGTCTTCATGTTATTCAATATTGCAGGAGTTCCAATATATACGAAGAAAATGTCAAAATTCCGTTTCTTATTCAATAACGTAATATTAATTTGTACATATTCCTTGTATGTTGCAAATGTTCTACAACTTATTTTGGAAAAGAGTGACATTAAAAATTTTATGAAGACATTTCGAGACTTTATAGGAATGATAATCTGTATCTGGCTGGAACGTATTATCAGGTAGGCCTATATTGAACTGAGAATTACATTGCAGACAAATAATTGCGAAATTTTGGATTTTCATATTTTTGTTATTATATGCATATACATGCAGTATATTTAATTATCATGCGATCGTTTCAACCATTTAGTTATTTTTTTTAATTAAGACTATTATTTACGCTTACCATAAATGAAACAAATTTCATACTGAAATATTAAATTTTTTCCTTAATAATGCGCACGTTTTTTTATTAGCTATTCTTACTTAAATAAACGTAAATAATTATATTAGTTTCCTTACAGTGAGTAGGTTACATAATAAAATTAATTAATGAAAATATAATTTATTTATTTATTTTTCTAATAATTGTAACATAAAATATAATATAAACAGAACAACTTTAGCTCGCCCCTGAAAGATTAGAACTCGTGCTCAAGGGCGGATTCCTGAATTGAAATTAAGAAGTATATAATATGATTTTTATTATGTCTACTACGCAATAAGAATATATAAATTTAAATTTACAATATGTCAATTTTTATAAAATCCATACATAACTTTATAAATGTAATATTAGAACTATGAGAATTGACAAGATTAGGATATTTAAATATAAATTTGTTACATATTCTTGGGCCTAAATTACTACTATGATTAAATACTGCAGCAGTGTTGCATTTTGGTTCGAACAATCTTAAAGAATTCATACCTTTTAGATTTAGATTTAGAATTAGATTTTATTTAATAATTACATATACATAAAAACGTTACATTAAAATACCCCGAAAGAGCAAAGCTCGTGTTCGGGGACAGTTCCGTTACATAGATATACATACTTTGTAGACAAAATACTTAAGGAAAAAGCTCTCATAAAGATGATAATAAAATTAGTAAATAATAATACTAGTAATAACTGAGTGAAAAAAGAGACGATGTTGAGATTGATGGATTAATATTAAATTATTATTAGTAGTATAATTAGTGCAGGTCACGTTGATATAGTTACCAAGATAAAATAGAAAAATACACTTGTTTTACAATACATGGTACATAATATATCTACAGGGAAGTCTGTCATATAAATTTTTTAATTCTGGATCTGAAAATTTCATTGCTTAAAGTAGTCAATTCTGGATGAAATTTTATTGTCGAATTATATAGCCGTGGACCATAATTTGTACTGTGTAGTAAAGCAGCAGATGTGAAACATTTAGGTTCAACTAATTTAAAAATTTAATTTCGTCTTGTATTATGATCATGTGGCTGAGCTATAAATTTCTTTCTATTTTTATGATAGAATTTCATTAAAGCGTATTTATAAATTTGGTCAATTCTAAAAACATTCAATTCGGAATGGATCAAATTTGTTGGATAATCCAGTCGCCTTTTCAAACAAATTTTGATTATACGTTTTTGCAACATAATTAGAGGAAAAAGAGCAGTTTTTGTAATGCCTCCCCATCCATTTATACCATATTGGATAACAGATTCAACTTTAGCCAAATAAACCAAACGTAATACATGAGTAGGCAAGTAATGGCGAAGGTTTAAAAATTTGCAAATTGTTTTACATATCCTGTTACATAAAAAGGTGATTTGTCTATCCCATTTCAAGTGCTGATCAACAATAATTCCCAGGTATTTCACTTCTACAGATCCTTTCAGGCAAGGGCATTTACAGGTTGTAGAGAGTTTACAAAATGAGTTGTGGATTATTAATTTTAAATGAGAAAGTGATTTCAATTTGTTCAATCCAGAGACTGTTAAAGAAAATGGAACCGATGTAGTTTTAGTTGTATTTAGAGATAGCAAATTTGCATCAAGCCAGTTTTTGATCAAATTTATACCTACAGTGGCATGTTTATAAGTGTCCTCCCAAGTTAAACCACTGAAAATCACCACAGTATCATCAGCGTAAGAATAACAGGAGCCATTATGTACTTTCAAAACAATGTTTAATAAATCATTAATATATATTAAAAATAACTAAAAGAATACAATACAAAATTATTTCGATTCTATAATAATAGTGAAACAATGCCATACAACAAATATTTCAAGGATTTAACAATTATATATTAATTGTATAACTTATTAAATGAATTAAAATAGCATATTTACAAATAAAATAAATTATTTTGAACTGTCTGTTAATATAAATAATAACTGTAAATAAAGTTGCATTAAATTTCTTGCAGCGTCAAAATAAAACAAATACAACTTCTGATTCGACTAACAGAATCGTTTACATATGAGGATCTACCAATGAAGGATTCTGAAACGGGATATACCACCATCGCTGGATTTATACCTCGCTTGCGAAGCATTGTGAAGACAATAGCCATTTCTTCATACGTACTTTATTTATTTCAGTCCACAATACAAACTTTTACATCTGGAGCACTGATATACAACGGCTGGTACTACGTGGATACAACTGTTAGCCCAACATTTGAGATTGTTCAGATCACCCAGGTAAGAGAGGGATTTGCATGGTTTCTCTCGTTTTATATTGGCATTACAGGAGGGTATTCTTGGCATCGAAGAAAGAGAGTGTCGATAACTTAATAATCAACAAGATTAAACAATTACATTCACAACAGCTGTACCTAACACTTTAGGATAGAAAGCTAAATTGATTGACTATATTCATAAATACAGAATTTACACTGCGAAATGGTTAAAAATCAATTATGTTCGTCCATGGCTAGTAGTCGATGATATGCTAACAAATAAATATACATGTTCTTAAATAAAGCACTACGGGCTCAATAACATAGTTATGAAAACGAGCACACTTAATTGAAGATCTCTCTTCCGAAACTCAGTAAGTCGAAAAATTTTATCTTTGAGGACAACAAATCTTCAACAAAGTGTAATTTATTTCCTACAATACAATAACTTGATATGAAGGGAAAATTATTATGAGCCATGAAAGTCTATTCGTGTTATACCGAGTGAATTTACAATAAATTATTCTAAAATTTCTTAATTATGAGGTGTTATAATGATTACAGTTTTTACATTTCTGTATGTATGAGACCTAGTACAAATTGTAATTGATATTTAGTAATTTTATGTGTGTAGATCTTCTTAATCTTTAGGTGTGTGATATGAAAAGTGCTAAATATGAACTAAGTAAATTTTAGAAAAGAACTCTTTAAGGGAAGAGGACGGTATTTTTTGGTGAAAATTGAGTAAATTAAAAATTATTATTGAAAATACTCTGTGATAGGTATGAAATACATTGTATAACATTTTGTGAGTATTTGTGCCCTTATCGGATGTTGAGACGACATGTTTAAACTTTCTACACTCTGGTTTTTTAAATCACACTCTCCTTTGATTCTTGTTTCCGGAACTTCATTTTTTTGCTACATTTCCAGACAAAAATGGATGTCATTTCTTAACTATTAAAGATACATGATGAAATTTAGAACACATATTCTCTAGACTATTAGGAAACTTTTCTCTGTAACAGAATTTTCCTAATTGATTTCATTTTCAAAATATGTCTGCCTGTTTGCAAGAAAGAAAATAAAAAAGTGTTATTAAATTTTAATTGTTTATTTTACAAATGAAGGGGCCAATATCAAAATTATTTCACAGACAGTTTGTAAAGGATAGTTTTACAAGTTAATTGTAAAAAAATGTTTGAATTTATCTTTAAAAATGGCTTAGATATATCGATTTTAGTAACATCCAGCATTGGGTAAATTTTTTAAAATCTGGCCCCCATTTTTTTTTTTTCAAAATATTTATATTTGATTGAGTTGCTATAGTCATGAGCTGTCTACATACAAAAAATTAATATTTTACACCAGATAGGAAAAAAAGTTAAAAAAAATACCGTCCTCTGCCCTTAATTTTTATGTTTGGTAGCACCTTACGACATATTATTACTAATATCAATGGTATTGTGCACAGATTTAAAAGGATTTCATTCAAGGTAAAAGTTCAAGCTCAATAAATACCTACTATACTATTATTAATTATTTTCGTCATCTACTTGAAATTATGAAGTAGTAGTAAGTTAAGTGCTTGAAAAATAAATTCGAAATAATTTTGATTTTGTGCATATATAAGAGGGTCGTTTCGAAATTAATGCCTCCCATTTATTTTTCTATTGATCTGTAACACTTGAGCTGGATGTTAGTGGAACCTTCACGCTAATGTTCTGTTAGGTCGGTTGTCGTGCGAATGATAGTGGCAGCACAGCAATCTACCAAAAATGGCATCTGACATAGAGATGTGTAAGGAGCAGATATTATGTTAATTAATTTCTCAATTCCGAACAAATTGCACCCATTGACATCCATCGACATTTGCTAAAGGCGTACGGAGACCATACAGTGAATGTGACCACAGTAAGTAGTGCGTTTCAACAGTGGCGAAAATGACAGTCTTCTGGGATAGGCGGGGTGTGATTCTTTTCGATGCCCTGAAGTTTGAAAAAAATAGTCAATTCTGGCTACACTGAAATCCTGAATTTCCTGTCAGGCCAGAGAAGAAAATCTTTCGCTTGCAGTGCGAAAAAGCCCGGTGGAAAACATTTGCGCCAAGCATCGTCTTTTATTGGTTACAAAAGCGCCAAATGACCATATAACTCACTTTTTCTTGATTTGGCGCTTGACTGGTTTCTGAAATAAGCGATTAAATTAGGAATCCATATTATTTAGTAAAATTCTATAACGGCGGAATGAAAATGAAAATTTTAGTTGGTTATTTAACGACGCTGTATCAACTACTAGGTTATTCAGCGTCGATGAGATTGGTGATATCGAGATGATATTTGGCAAGATGAGGCCGATGATTCGCCATAGATTACCTTGTATTCACATTACGGTTGGTGAAAACCTCGGAAAAAACCCAACCAGGTAATCACCCCAAGCGGGGATCTAACCCGTACCCGAACGCAACTTCAGACCGGCAGGCAATCGCCTTAACCGACTGAGCCTCGCCGGTGGCTCTGCGGGTAAAGTTTGTGTTCATAATTTTGTGACCAACTGTTTGAAAAAGTGTTTTGTGGTCAGCGTAGTGTTTTTTAATAATAACAATTTAGTCCTATATTGTAGTGAAATGTCTCAAAGCTCAGAAGACCAACCTGTACCTAAAAGGAAACGAGGAGTGGTAAACGAAAACGCTTATAAACTTAATACTATTCGCAATTCAAGAATAAAAGGAGAAGGCTATGTTTCTTATTCTGGCAGGGAAGTACCTCAGAAAACCAAGCCCGACATTCTCACTTGTAAGTGCAATGCGAAATATTATTTAAACATTAATGAGGAAGTGATAAATGAAACATGGAGATATTTTCATTCTCTTGAAAATAAAATCTCTCAAGATACCTATATTTTGGTTGAGGTTACTGAAGTTAAGCGTATACGTAAAAAACAAGGTCCAGAGCAAGAGTTAGGCAATGAAAATGTTAATGAAGGCACTTTTAAAAGATCTCATTCTTACAGTTATAATTTAAGGACTGGTGGTGTACTCAAACATGTTTGCAAGAATGTGTTTATGAAAATCCATGGTATTTCACATAACAGATTAGGGAGAATTTGTCGGTTATTACTTGAAAATACTACACCTAAAGACATTACACATTTCCTTTAAAAATATTATTTTAATAACAAAATCTTGAACAAATCGAGAGTTATGCCATAAAAATACCTTTGCACCACTCGTTTATTAGAGAAACCAGTTAAATGAAAAACTTTCTTATATTTTTTACAGCTAAGTTAAAACGCACAAAATAATTATTCTTAGATAAAAAGTATTGAAATATATACTACTTTAAGCAAAAAATATTAAAACGACTATCAAACCATTTAGTTTGATGTTAGAAAGTTTTTTTATTTTCCCAGAATTGGCTAACTTTGCACTCGACTAGTTTCTGAAATAAACGATTCAATTAATCACTAACAGAGATTTAGCGCGTGCATATAAATTTTGATTAAAATTATACTACTGTTAAAAATAAATTATTTATTAAACATTCATTATAATGTCCGCAGGTCTTTGCCACATTCCACTTTGTGGGGATGTTATTCGCCCCGCCATACCTCTACGCTTTGCTGGCGTGCATTGGTTGTACACAGCTTGACAAAGTGACAAATCTTCTCTTAGAAATTCGGCAGATGTACACGATATCGGATGTGAGGACGATGATTCAAAAAGATAATAAACACCAGGAACAACTGAACGACTGTGTTCTTCTCCATCAACGTACAATAAGGTAAACGTTTGCTTTTTTTATAGATACTCGTAGATGGATTTATTGAGTAATATTATACATACAGATTTTATATTATAATAATTTTCTCTAAAATCCTATGCACGGGTCTTCTGGCCGTACGTGCTTTGTACCTAAAACAAGTCCTCCTTTGTAGGTTCCCCCTCCCCCTCCTATGACTACATCCAACTGCTCTCTAAAGGAACACACATATTAAAATGGAAATGGCACAATAAAACACATTATATAATATATCCTAACCTAAAAGACATAAAAGTGTACAGTCCCTTCCTCAGTTCGCGTCATAAACTTCAACAGCTGAAGTTCTAATCTTTCTCGCCTTCAAGAGGAACAAAACAATCTTTTGTTCCCATTCTCTATTCCTCATGAGGTCAAGACATGCAAGCAAACTTCTATTCTGACTTAGCATACAGGGTGGTAGATTATTTTCTCCGTACATGTCCCAATTCGACACACTGTAATAAAATGTTTATAGGAGTCCTTTTCTTTGCAAAGCTGACAAAGACGCTCCCCTTCTTCGTTCACAATTTTATTACCCTTCCATGGCCCCAATCTTAGCCACGCTAAACCTGCTCTGCTGTCTTTGTTACAAGAGTTTATGTAGTCACACCTCCCCCAGTTAAGCATGAGATCTGATTGTAAATGTAGTGAGGACTTTTCCGCACATTGGAGCTCAATCCCTTGCCTTTCAATATCAATTAAACGCATCGAACGTTTGCTAATTCTTACGCTGCAGCGTCAGCTTCATTGATATTCAGTTGTGTAACTACCAGTGCATCACGTCTAATTACAGGTACCTCAGTTTGCTGGAGGATACTATGAATACAATGGTGTGTGGTGTTTTTCTCTGTTTCCTGACTGGTCTTTGCACAACTATCTTCTCTGTTGTTATGGTATGTAATATTACTATATAAAGTACCGGTAACATATATTTCTCCTGCTATTAATGTTACAAGGATGAAAGTATGCAAAAATAGCTACTGTATTGCTGTAAGAAACAATTTTCAATTTTTCAACAGAACATGATTTCACAAGATTTATCCAAAATCATATTTATCATCTGTTAATTGGTGGTCGAGCCAACTGCGGGTTCGATTCCCGCTTGGGCTGATTATCTGTTTCGAATTTTTTCTGAGGTTCTCGTCAACCGTAACGCATATGTCAGGTAGTCTAAGGCAATCCTAGGCCTCATCTCGCCAATCACCAATCCCATCGACGCTAAATAACCTTGAGTTGATACAGCGTCGTTAAATAACCAAGTAAAACAAATTAATATCCGCCTGTTAGTATACTGCGGATTATCATCAGCAATGAAACGTAAATTTAGCACACTTAGCGTCCAGCAATACATTCAATAAGGAAAATCGAATCTAACAAATAATTATAATTCAATTAATTAATTAATTAATTAATTAATTAATTAATTAATTTCACTAATCATTCCAAATTGGCTCCAACGAAATTAAGTGGAAGATGTCGATAATTAAACGCAGAAAAGAAATTATACTCATTTTGCTTGATTCATAGAATTAAACCTAAAATCAATAAGATCAACATAAAATTTCGAGGTTACAAGAAACAATTCTTTTTCGTTAATGTTACCCTAACTCTCGACAGGAGAAAAAGTGTCACTGACATCAGTAAAATTTGTCGTAAGTTCCATATTTTGTATTTCTTTTAGTTAAAACAATTACCGAATCCTTATTTCATAACAAATAGCTACATATATTTTCAATGCTATCTAAATTAATTTTATAATAAGTATTTATGTACTCATAAAGGTGAAAGTGGAAGGTAACAATTTGAAAGTAAAGTTATTTCCATCAACTGCTAGCACCACATAGGCCGTTTATACTCAGTCCTCCTGTTCACAACTAATTAATCAATATTCATTGAAGACAAGATATTTTTATAAACTCCAAATTACACTTCTTTGTTATGTCGCTTCACACCATGGCCAATGAAGGAATATCTGTTTGTTCTCAGTTTTAGTACTTTTGAGTATCAATGCTTTCTGATGCACAATATTATTCCTAACCATTTGAAATAATGTTTCTGCTTTTTTTTTCTTTATAAAACATAAATAAATGGTATACGATATTTCTGCAGGCTTTGAAAAGAGTTCGCATGCCAAGGATTTACTCTGTTCTAATAATGTACGGATAAAATACAATAATTTCAATACTTATAAAAAAGTCTTCGATGTAATAAGGGAATGGATGTAATATATGAATTCACGCGGGAAATATTTAACCTTGAAAATAAATTATGTATGTTGTTATGTATATTGCGTAATTAAGTTCGTTAAGGGGTAGGATGGTATAAATATAATTTTTAATAATAATTTATAAATATTTAAAATAATTTTGTATGTAGGAATATCATTGTTGTAACCACTTAATTTCGAAATTATTTTTTGAAAGAAAAATGGTTCCAAAATTTTAAAAAATAGTATCAGGATACAGTAATTCACCAAATTGGATATATGAAGGGCTCACAACCAGAGTGGGCCAAGTCCACCAGTGATCAGTTTGTGGATTAATACAATCTCGGATGAAGAAAAGTTAGATTTATTCATTGCCATAACAAACAAAGTCCATAACGCATTTGTTACTCCACAGAGGGCAGCATTTCCTGTGGAAGGTTAAGGTTGCTAAGCGTGAGCCAGGAACTTTAAGACTCAATATCTAAGAACTATTCCAGATGGACTTGTTCCACTCTGGTCGTGAACCCCTCATATACCAGTTCTCTTTAAAGGTAAATTCAAAATATCTTTCGTATTTTATTCCCAATATTGGGTTTAAACACATTAAACACTTTTTAATCTATATTCACTCTCAATTATAATTTCATTTTTGTCAGTATCGAAATTCCCTCCAGAGCACGAGTCTTACTCATTCAGGAGTGGGCTAGTTTATCTTTCATTGTATTTATTAACTTGTATTCATTTCAAACTTACTAGCAATAAATAGACAGACAGACATATATATATATATATATATATATATATATATATATATATATATATATATATATATATGGGTGGGTGGGCGGGTGGATGGATGGATGGATGGATGGATGGATGGATGGATGGATGGATGGATGGATGGATGGATGGATGGATGGATGGATGGATAGATAGATGGATAGATGGATAGATGGATAGATGGATAGATGGATAGATGGATAGATGGATAGATGGATAGATGGATAGATGGATAGATGGATAGATGGATAGATGGATAGATAGATGGATAGATGGATAGATAGATAGATAGATAGATAGATAGATAGATAGATAGATAGATAGATAGATAGATAGATAGATAGATAGATAGATAGATAGATAGATAGATAGATAGATAGATAGATAGATAGATAGATAGATAGATAGATAGATAGATAGATAGATAGATAGATAGATAGATAGATAGATAGATAGATAGATAGATAGATAGATAGATAGATAGATAGATAGATAGATAGATAGATAGATAGATAGATAGATAGATAGATAGATAGATAGATAGATAGATAGATAGATAGATAGATAGATAGATAGATAGATAGATAGATAGATAGATAGATAGATAGATAGATAGATAGATAGATAGATAGATAGATAGATAGATAGATAGATAGATAGATAGATAGATAGATAGATAGATAGATAGATAGATAGATAGATAGATAGATAGATAGATAGATAGATAGATAGATAGATAGATAGATAGATAGATAGATAGATAGATAGATAGATAGATAGATAGATAGATAGATAGATAGATAGATAGATAGATAGATAGATAGATAGATAGATAGATAGATAGATAGATAGATAGATAGATAGATAGATAGATAGATAGATAGATAGATAGATAGATAGATAGATAGATAGATAGATAGATAGATAGATAGATAGATAGATAGATAGATAGATAGATAGATAGATAGATAGATAGATAGATAGATAGATAGATAGATAGATAGATAGATAGATAGATAGATAGATAGATAGATAGATAGATAGATAGATAGATAGATAGATAGATAGATAGATAGATAGATAGATAGATAGATAGATAGATAGATAGATAGATAGATAGATAGATAGATAGATAGATAGATCAATTATAATATCTACAGCATAGTGAATCTGCCCTAAAAGCTCTTGCTCCCACCAATTTAAATCAAAATTGGTGTGGGAATGCCTTCAGATAATACGTGCTGTCACAGAATAACTTCGTAGAATTACGATGGGTGCCGAGACAAAATGGCCAAGAAAAGTACAAATAGCTCCTATACTGGGCCAGTACCAACAACCGTAGTTAAAACATGAACCCGAAAAGAACACCAAATATAATGGTTAGCTTATCCATATCAATCTCTTGGCAAAGATTTATTCAAGGCTAGCTCTCACCAGATCTCTCCTACATTTAACTAGGAAGAAACTGAAGAGGGCGGTTGTATTCATCACTGGAAATGAACATATCAGTAAACATCTGTAAACTGTGGAGACCCCATGTGTAGACCAGTGGTTCCCAACCACACACTGGTGTGTCGCATAGCTCCATGGAGAGTGTCGCGAAATTTTGGAATTGAAAAACAAATTTTATGGCATCCAGAAAGTCTCTTTACAACGCATTTTTTTATTTATAACGAAGTCTTTGATATTGTACATTTTATTTTGAGACAGACTTTACCAATGAAACGTAAACACCTGCAACAATGCTCAGTTTAATTTTTCTGCCTCGCGATAATTCGAACGAAAGTGAACACTGCAGCAATGCTTAGTAATATTCGTTTACTCTTTGCACTTAGTAATAAACAGAGTCTAGAATCGTCAGAACACATTGGTCAGTTTCGGGATATACGTGTGAGCGGGTGATAGTGCAACTATTTTATCAAAAGTGCTTTATTTAGATTTTATCATGAAAAAAAAAATTGCATTTCGAAAAATACAATCCGAATCAAGTTCTGGGTTAGATGACAGCAGTGCTAATTCAGATAATATGAGCGAAAATTCTTTTCAGGTTTCACAAAAGCGTACTGCGTTTCGTAAATATAGTGATGAATATTTGCCATATGGTTTTACGTGACGTGGACATGAATATAAACAAAATCCCGTGTGTCTTATATACGGAAATGTTTTGTCAAATCAGTCGATGGTGCCGAATAAACTAAAAATACATTTAGAACCGCCGTTTTCAACCTCATATTTGTGTGAATCAGCATTTTCTGCCATAAAAATTGTGAAATCTAAACAATGGAACAGACTGTTGCATCTTGAAGATTATTTACGTGTTGGTCTGTCAACCATAAGGCCACGTATAGAGAAACTATGCGCAATTCACAAAGCGCAGACTTCACATTAATTCAAATAGGTGAGTTTTAGAAAACGATAATAAAATCTTTTATCGGTCGTCCAGCGTAGATAGGTTTGGATTTTTGACAATTACCTTTGTTTTTTCTAATGCCACTCAAATTGTTTTTTTTTTTTTCGATTGCGTGTTAACATCCACCTGTCTACAACACTGGATGTCCGGCACTACATAGAAATTGTTATCAGTGCTTTTTTTCTGGTGGAACACACTGAAACGGTGTTCTGGAACTTTATTGTTTTATTTTTCATCATGGAACCGTATGTGAGAATAACTATGTTTTTAATATAATAATTGTTATTTGAATTCCGCTTAGACCTTGAAAGTCTTAGTTGGACGAAGGGGAGGTTAAACACGACAAAATTCCCACGCAGTGAACAGTAATCATCTCCCCGTCAGGTATAAAATGTTCTACACTAAGTTTCAGTATCTTTTTCTCCAGAAGAAAAGCACTGGTTGTATTATTATTATTATTATTATTATTATTATTATTATTATTATTATTATTATAACTATTTAATAAAAACAAATAAGTGTGTCGCGATATAGTGGGCGTTCAGTAAAGTATCGTCAATTAAAAAAGGTTGGGAAACACTGGTGTAGACTATGTGAACAGCATACTGAAACTGCAAGACATATTGCTAGAGTGTGAGGTCCTGAAAAGGAGGCACCAGATATTTGGAGAATCTCCATTGGGCAGTACAGAAGACCTTTACAAAGTGATGAAAGTCCTGGAGCTTGGTAAAGGCCCAAAACTGGAACCTGTATGAAAGGTTATGTGGTAGCGCAATAACCCTTGAGGCTGACGTGCGAGAATCAATAAGCTCTCAAATAATCCTAAATGCTGCTACTATATAATTTAGATACTAACTTTCAAAATTTTAAGATAAACAATTACATTTTAAGTATTAATTTTAGAGGTACGTTTATAGGAATATGGAGGAATACTTTGCAAATACGACGAAATAAATTTCTATTAGAGACAAAGGTCTCGTAATAACCTAAAGAATGTTTGTTCCAAATATCTTGCATGTGACTTGAACAGTTCCAAAGTTATGAATATAATTTTTGTATGAGAAAGAAAATAAAGCAAAACAATAAAGTTATGGGAAACTGCAAAAAAAGTCTAGTGTTGTTTAAAAAAAAAACCCTGTGCACAAAAGCTTAACCTTAGCAATACTAAATTATTTTAAATAACATGCAATATCAACGAGGGGTTATTTGTGACCACTAAAAAATGTTTAATTTTTTAACAATATAATAAAAATTGTAATCCAAAAATAATATGTACTATAACAAAATAGAAAAATTGAAATTTCATTGCATATTTTCGAACAATTATTTCAACATAACAGTCTGGAAAATGTTACGCATTACTATCTTCCCACCCATCCTTACGTATTGAACAGACTATAATGTTCTGAAGCTAAAAATGTGTTCTTATTTGTTTTGTACATATTTTGTTTTTTCAATATTTAAATAAAAATTACTTAATTCTTACGAACTTATCACAAAAATTATTACAAATCATACGACTTTAGGAACTTGATTTTTTACAGTTTAATTATGCATCCTAATGTTCAGTCTTGAAGAATTTACAAGAGTGGCGTGATTTGTAACAATTGTAACAAATGCGTAAGGTAAATGTAATTTTGTAGTTAAAAATCGAAAAAAAAATCTGTGTGAAGCAATTGTGGAATTCACAACACATTTTCAGCTTCAGAATACTAGCTAATTAAAGAAATGATACTTCTGAATAGCTCATTCTCCATTTGTAATATGTTTACCCTTAAAACTAAAGAAAAAAGATATTTTACCAACAACTTCGAATTAGTGTACCCTAACTCTGAAAATATTGAGATTAGAACAGATTCTTATATGACATTTTTTGCTCATAATGTCTTCGGCGTAAGCGACGGTAAATCCTCGTAATCACTCTGTATAAAATTTCTTATTCCTGGAACTAGGGATACATTTTCTATCTTTTTACTATTCTACACAATCATACAGCATTTAGAAGAAATGTATTTATATATCTTCAACATGTTTCTTAGTAGAAATCTGTATTTCACACATTTATTATGGAATGTGGATTTGAATAACGAACATAAGAAATTATATACAACGGAAAGAGATGTAATTAAATTGAAATATACCGGATAGTGAAACATATAGACAAATGAGCTAGTTTTCGGATCTACCGTTTTCACAACGAGTATCTGTATACCTATAATTGCCTCCTTGTAATTCCTTAATTCCCATACATTTCTATTCTTCCTGTTCCTAAATGCCAGTTCTTTTTCTTTCTCAGTTTTATGCTCCTTCATATCATTCCTCAATTTCAACTTTTAATTTATCTCTATCTCTAACTGTAATACGTTACAGATTTTATCAGTTTTTTACTATCGGTTTTTGTATTTCTCTTTCGTTTCTTCTCTTGCATTTATGTTTTTATCTTTGTTTCAATAATTACTTTGTCTTAAGCTTTGTTTCGGTTTATTTGTTAATTACTAGGAGGAGTCAGGACCATTGAGAGTTAATAAACCACGGCAAATATTGATATTGTTAGAAGACTACGATCTCCCACATGTTAATAATCTCCAAATATTCATTACTCCATACAGAAATTCTTGAAAAGTAAAAGTAATTCATCAACTATAATTTTTTCAGAGTTGGGGAGATTACACCGATATGTCACAGGCTGCACTAACCTACATTCTTCACGCTGCTTTCACATTTTGTTATGCAACGGTTGGGACAATTACATCCAGAAAGGTAAACCTTCTGCGCAAAACATAATAAGTTGTTGAATAGAATATTGTATTTTAATTGTTTTATGTTATCTATAATTCCGCACTGAAAAGTAGCTGACTTTTTTATGTATATTATTATCAATATTGTTGACAAATAGAATTAGGATTTCCTACATGTAATATCACTGTTAGACCTACCTATTAATTTCTTTGCTGTTTGAAAATAATTTCGGATTTTGAAGTTTGTGTAAATTTTACTCTAAGTTAATATGCATTGCACTGTCAAGTCTATTACTATTTATGTAAAGGTACTGTAACATTTAAGAATCAAATTATATGATGATATTGTCACTATCATAGGGTAGTGTGTTCACAAAATCCAATGCAATATATACTTTGTTTCGGTAACCTCACAAAGAAAACTATTCAAGCCCTTAGAATTTTTCTAACAGCTGAGCCATTAGTTTTTAAGAAGTTAAATTCCATATTGTCAAGCAAGGAGCTGGATAATTATTTTGTGTAAAGTAGAGTGTAGTACTTTGCTTATTGAGGCAAAACAAATCGAAGCAAAGAAATTCCATCTCGAAATCAATCCTGTAAAAAACTATCCAATTATTGTATTGTAATGTATTTATTTACAGCTAAAATATGGAACAAGTCAAAAAAATTAATACTATTATAAAGTCTTAATTTATAGTAACAGTCTAGATGAAATATATACAGACGAGATTTACAATATAGTCTACTAGTACAACACATAGTTTTAGTATCAATTTCATGAAGTGTTACTGAATTTCATGAATTCACCTACAGAATAGAAGGCGTGAGGAATTAGATACTTCTTTAATTTGGCCCTAAATAATCTTAAGTTTTGAGTTTCATTTTTTATATCGATAGGGATGCTATTAAAAATGTTTACTGCCATATAACGCACTCCTTTTTGATAGCACGATAGACTTGCTGATGGAGTATGAAAGTCATTTTTGACGTGTATTATTCTATGAACTGTTGAGTTAGTTACAAAGCTTTCACGATTGCATATGAGGAAGATTATTAATGAAAAGATATACTGACAGCCATGGGCACTATTTGTAGTTTTTTTTTAAATAGTCCTATACGATTCCCTAGATTTGGCACGTACTATTATTCTAATTACTCTTTTTTGTAATAGAAATATACTGTTACTATCTGCGGAATTTCCCCAGAATATTATTCCAAAACTCATTACCGAGTGGAAGTATGCAAAGTAGGGTAAATATTGGTAATTTCGTGGCAGTGGTTATTTCGTGATACTTTTTCTTTGCTCTTTTGTGAACTAACCAATGGTGTTACGAGATCCAAATTTCCGCCAAGGGATTGCATATGTTGTCCAGTTTCCAGAAACATACAGCTAAGCTTTGTGTGACTATTGTAGTTGCTTCAATGAGCTTTTATGTTTGGAGAGAGCACGTTTGCGTCGACTTCTCAGGCATACAAATTTTGTGGATGTTTGTAATTACATTACAGACTTATTACTAAAGGTAAGCATATGATATTTGGTTCAAAGATTTATTGTATCTTCATGAAATTTTAGGTAATGTTTTTGGAATTTTAGATACATATGTAGTCGCCATATAGGATTAGCTTTACTGATATAAATCTTAACTGTTTGAGGCGAAATTTTGTTGAGCATTAAATGTTACAATTTTTAAAATAGTATAAAATATATTAAAATAGGAATTTTAGAAATCTGAAGACAAGAAGTGATAACAAAAAAGTAAATGGAGACGCGGTGGGTTCAGCATAACTTCTGGTTGATTTGTTATCATGCTAAGTGTCAATGATAAGTGCTAGATGACTTGTAAGAACTGTGACAGAAGATGGAACATGGCTCCACCATTTTGGACCGGAGACAGAGGCAGACAATGAAGTGGCATCATGCAAATTCACCAAAGAAATAGAAATTCAAAAGTACACCTTCGGAAGGAAACGTTATGGCTACTGTGTTTTTCGATTCAGAAGGACTCTTGCTTGTGGACATCATGCCACACGGAACCACCATTAATTGTGACGGGTATGTTGCAACTCTCAAGAAACTTCGACTGAGTCGTGTTCGACGACATCGGGAGAAGCAGGATGTTCTGCTATTGCACGGCAACGCACAGCCATATGTCAGTCACAAGACCACAGACCAGATCAGAAAATTCAGATAGAAAACACTGAAACATCTGCCTTACAGTCCTGCACTGGCACCGTGCGATTACCATCTCTTTAGTAAACTGAAGGATCCCTTCGCTGAAGGAGGTTGGAAGATGACTCCCTTGTGCACGGTGCTAAATAGTGGCTCAGACGTGTTAGTCCAGACTTTTACCGTGCTGGTCTACAGGCCCTCGTTCCTAGGTTGCGTAAGGCAGTTGAAAGGGACAGGGATTATGTGGAAAAGTGGCATTTTGTTCCTTAAAGATGCATCTACATTCTGTGAAAATAGCAAAGCTCTAGGATAAAAATATAATTTTTAAACAAACGTTATGCATTACTTTTGGAGTTACCCTAGTAATATTATAGGCTATAGTAAAGTCCGTAATAAAAGTGTTCACCCTTTCAGGGCAAAGAAGATCCCTTTTCAATTTCAATTTTTACTTTGATTTCATTCTTATTATATGTTGATATGTATTTCTATGTTTTCTTGCTATGAATATTAGGCGTAATTACTATGTTTGAACTCTTGTAACAATAAATGAGAATTTCATTTGCCTTTAATGAATTTTTCCACAATTCTTCTACCTCTTACGAAATTATCAATGCAATATCACGAAATTACCGAGGTTATCACGAAATAACCAACCTTTCAGCTTAAGTTGTAAAAGTGGTTTTTGGCACATATTCAAGAACGTATCCAATCTTTTATGTCTCCAGATTTGTACAGCAAGTTATCGTCTTTTATATGGAAAAATCGGAATAAGGATATATTTACACATTTGCATTTTAAATTGGTTTTCATGAAATTATCACGAGATTACCAATGTTTACCCCATATTGTTTTTAAGGCATTGATATTTACTATCTTTTGCATAGATCTAATAGCGAAACAAGCTAAATTTAGTTTGGGGGTAATTTGTTTAATATGATTTTTCCAATTTAACACATCATCGATTTTTAAGCCAAGAAATGTGGTTGTTGTTCTGTCTAATATTGCTCTATTATTAATTAATGCACTATAAATTTGCGAGGTTGAATTTGGACAGGATTTAAATTCAATTATGTTAGTTTTGTTACAATTTAATATCAATTTATTGACTGAGAACCAGTCACATATTTTGAACAGAATTTTCTCTGTTGAAGATTGGAATATGTTGGAGTTATTGGCTGTAATTACTATACTTGTGTCATCTGCAAATAATATGTGATCTGGAAATATATATACTACACAAATGTCAAATCGACGCTGTAAAACAACTTGACTTTTCCCCCGTTACAGTAAGTCCACTGCATATTCCTGTAAGTTCTTCCTTAGAAAATCATTGGCATTCACATGGATAATAACCTCAACGTCGATAAATCACAGAAACCTACAGAAAAGTGTTCCTGTGCTAAAATAAATATTCACCTTCTATTTTGTTCAAAAAGCCCTTGTGTAGAAGCTTGCGTTTTCCTATTTTGACTATGTCGACATTTTACTGAATAATCTTTCCTGCGACAACAAAACGAAAAATTCATATATGATCTTATTACCACATTCCTGGTAGCAATAATTTGGCTTTAACTAGACAAAAATTCATTTCTCCTTCTTTTCGAAATCTTGCATTCATTCTTAGCCTACCCGTCGTCTAGCCAAAAAACAACAATAAAACTACCACCTCATTGCAGCTCCTTCTCCTCATCCTCTTTCACATTATTCGTGCCAAGACTCTGAAAATGGGGTTTTCTTCTGTGTTTCACAATCACCTATACATGCTACAGCTTCGCATCCTTAATCATAGAAGACATTCAAACTCAAGGAAAAAAACTATTACAGAACTATGAGGCGGTCGGTCGTCACATCAGCTGCTGCAGTTACGCCTCTCCTTTCCTCGGCTGACAGTCCCGATGAATCCGGAAAAGTAACTCGAGGCGGCACTTTGTTGTCACTAATTAACGATGTAAACTAATTTGGGCGCCAGCCACCTCGAGATTACTCTGGTAGAGATGAGGTTCCCAGGTCAGCTGTAAACGGTTGGGACACGGGGTTTGGGAGACGTACTCGTTGATCGAAATGATGTAAGTGGACACACTTTAAGTTGGTAGAAATAAATCTCGATGAGAGTGTTTATTATTCTGCAATATTACTTTTGTATTAGCAGAAACGCGTGTCCAAGTGTATATTCTACTACTCTCACTGCCTAGAAGTTGGTAGACAAGTTCCCGTATTCACGCAATCCTATGTTGTATACTAATAACACTGATAATATATCGTAGAGTTAATCGACGTGATGATAACTTATTCCAAATGTGATACTAATGACGAGAAAAGAATGGTGTACTAGAGAAATTCGCGAAGATCCAAGACGTATATGGCGGCTATTATTGGACTTACAAGATTAATACAATACACGACGTCTTCTTATATTCACTAAAAAATTTCTAAGTCCGTAAATTGATCTGCCCGATGAGTTTACACGTCGTCTCCGTCCGAGTTCTGCCCGCCGAGTTTACGCAGAGTGCGTCTTTACCGCACACGTTCTATCTGCCGAGTCTACCCTCTACTTACAACCACCAACTATCCTCATATCACCCTTCTATCTATGAATCACGTGTCTCAACTAAGAATTCTGATTGGCGATGATTACTTTGACGTCATCAGATACGCGCTGCTTGAAAAATCGTCCGTTGAGAGGAAATTCCCACACTTTCACTGTCTTTGTAACAACTCTGTGGAATACCCAAAATTCTCCTTTGTCAGACATAGCTTCGCTTCTTCTAGCTTATCTACACGCGCAAAGGTTACACGAGTTCAACGCAGTCCAATGGCCGATTTCACACTTGAGCACATTGGCTCCTTCACGCCTGCCTTTAACAATGCGCTCACGCCAACACCTATTGTCCCTTTGTCCTAGTAGCGTGGCTACAACGCTACGACTAACGCTATGGATTTTAACTTATAAAATATCAATATATATGTAAAACTAATATGAAAAAATATCCTAGCACTATCCTAACGCCTAATCCTTCATATAAAACTAATTTAATCAATAGTCGACCCATATCTATGCTATGTGGAATGAACCGTCAGAAAATATACGTTACCAATGGAACCCCTGACACTGAGGAATCCAGGAAAACGAATTAACTGATTCACTATCGAAAAAAGGAAAACAAGTAACAGCTACACCTAACCTTGCACTGTCATTCAGCTTAATGAAGTTTCATATCAATAGAAAATTCAAGCACTAATTGTCCCCATTGAGACAAGAAACGAATAACTCTACATGCTGACGAAGAAATCATTCCATTTCATCCGAGAACAGTCAGTATCAGCATTTCATGTCCTGACAGGACATAAAATCCTTGCTCAACGTCTCCATCGCAACTACATTCTTCCATCACCAGCTTGTGTTTTATGTGCTATGGATTGGAACATATTAAACTTTATAGTGCTATCAACAACTTTACGTATAAGTCAGTAGGAGGACTATAATGTACATTACTCTGTAATTTAAATTTCCAAGCATTAAATCAAATATTCTGTATTACAATTTTATTCAGGAATATCATATCCAGTTTCGAAATAAATTAAATCAGTCCATGTTCTTTTTTAACTATATAGTTGGTTGGTCTCATTCCTAAGCAATATTTCATCGTATCGTATTATCGGACTAAAGTGTTGGCCTGTCAACATATACAAAACGAATTAAGAATACGAAAGAAAAATGTTTGGCCAATTCCATTAGGATCAGCAGCATTAAATCTGACTATCCCGTATTCCATCTCCATTTCCGCATATCATCAGCTACGTTCAAGATCTCATCATAACAATTTACTCATTATACCCTACCTCAAGACATCTTTATATTCTTCATCTTATACAGTTTCAGTTGCTAGAAATTGGAACTCGCTACCGAGTGATGTAAGGGGTTGTTGGACAATAACTTCATTTAGGTCAAAATTACATAAATTCTTACTTACCAAATTAATATTTATTACATATAATGAAACTAACATCTGTCCATTCTTATTATTATCATTAATTTCTCTAAATAGATTTACAAAAGCTCTAATGGCAATTACATTAATATTCTCATTATAGAAATATATTTTAGATTTATATTTTTGTTTTCTCCCTGTAACATAGTTCTAGTAAGCTTATATTAAATTAATTTTCATCATTTTACTAGCTATCTCAAATCCCAAATTAATTATAATTGATCGAATTAAATTAGCTCATAAATTCAGTTACTATTTTACCTTATAAGTAATAACAGAGCGGCGATTCGTTTATGTTTGTTTTATTAGATTTGAATTCATACTTAATAATAATAATTTTCATTAAAGAATGTATTAAAGTTAAAAAAAAGACAATAATAAAAAACAATTGATTATAAGTTTATCTAAATTTAAATAAATATGTAGTCTGCTAGTCGTTAAAACTTAACTGAAGAATATTGCTGGAGATCCTTTTAAGTATAGTGTAAATATTCGTAATTTAAATATGTATTGTATTGATTAAGGCTGGTTGAGTGGAAGAGAAGGCCTTATGGCCTTAACTCTGCCAGCGTAAATAAAACATTATTATTATTATTATTATTATTATTATTATTATTATTATTATTATTATTAATTCATTAACACTATACTTTCATATCTTGGAAGTCCGTCTCCAGTATAAATTTAACACCATGATGAATTGTTTCAGTACGAGAGCGTGAGGGACGCGGCCTGGGCCTCTGACTGGGTGGGGATGCCCATCTCGTATCAGCGGTGCATACTCATCATCATCTCCAAATCAAACCAGGAATTCAATTTAACTGCTGGAAAGTTCGCTCCTGTCTCATATGTTACCATGATGAACGTAAGAAAATGTAGTATTATTTTTTTTTTATTTCAACAGAGAATTTAACTTACCTACATAAAACTTTCATTGATAATAGTATTGTATTCAATTCTCTCATTGCTAAGGTGAGATGGGCTACTTACTATTATCTACTTTCAATATTAATTTAATTTTAAGCAGCACACTCACCATAGTGACAAAGGGAGAAAATGTAGAATTGGTACAAATATAGCAATGGAACAGAAACGAGCAGAGGATAATGAAATTCGGTTTTTGTAAATTATATACTGTACTTAGGCCTATTGAGATTTAAAGAATATAATTTGAATCATCTATAAGCTACTGATGCGAAGAATAATTGAAGGGTTCAGAACCATAGTGGGCCAAGCGCCATTATTTTACTAAAATCGTAGAAAACAATTGTTAAAATGAAATTATTACCATAATTCAATGGAAATATATAGTAAGTAATATAAGGTATACACATTAAAACTAAATGATATGTCAATCTTCATTAAACTATAGCATTCACTTAACTGTAACCCTTGCTGTCTCCGTTTTTAATAAATGGCGCTTGGACCACTATGGCTCTGAACTCTTCAATTGTTCTATGCACTTAACCACGTGTTTGCGCAATTTGCTAAGCAAATGGAGTAAAACCTTGGATTACAAGTAACTTGATTTGCGAAAATGTTAGCCGGTTTCATAGAAAGTTTAAATTTTTCTTAAAATATGAAGCTTTGAAATTTCATTCTAATGTATTTGTTACTGAATTTTCTGCAGGAATATAGCCTTATTTCAGAACTACGGACATTTCTTGATCAAATACAGTGACTTCAGAAAGACTGTGTTTTATGTTTATTGTATTTTAATTTTTAATTTCATTGAGCAAAAAATCTGATATTTGAAAATAAATTCCTCTATCATCGTCGTCATCATTATCATTACGTTACAGATCTTTTCATGTACCATCTCCTTAAAGTTGATATTTCCATTACTTTTTAATATTACAATTTTATATAATATTCTTATGGCATTTGGTGTTCCCAAGATACCAATTCGATTAATTAAAATGTGTCTCAGTGAAATTCACAGAAGAGTCCGCATAGCCCAGTCTCTATCTGATGCTTTTCCAATTCACTGTTGGCTAAAGCAAGGAGATGCACTATCACCTTTACTTTTTAACTTCGCTCTAGAATATGCCATTAGGAAAGTTCAGGATAACAGACAGGGTTTGGTATTCAACGGGTTACATCAGCTCTTTGTCTATGCGGATGACGTGAAAATGTTAGGCGAGAATCCTCAAACAATTACGGAAAACACGGTAACTTTACTTGAAGCAAGTAAAGCGATAGGTTTGGAAGATAAATCCTGAAAAGACAATGTATATGATTATATCTCGTGACGAAAATATTGTGCGACATGGAAACATAAAAAATTTGAGATTTATCCTTCGAAGAGGTGGAAAAATTCAAATATCTTGGAGCAACAGTAACAAATATAAATGACACTCGGGAGGAAATTAAACAAAGAATAAATAGGGAAATGCCTGATATTATTCCGTTGAGATGCTTTTGTCATTTAGTCTGTTGTCAAAAAATCTGAAAGCTAACATTTATAAAACAGTTATATTACCGGTTGTTCTGTATGGTTGTGAAACTTGGACTCTCACTGCTTAGGAAAATATTTGGGGCTAAGAGGGATGAAGTCATAGGAGAATGGAGAAAGTTACACAAAGCAAAACTGCACGCATTGTATTCTTCACCTAACATAATTAGGAACTTAAAATACAGACGTTTGAGATGGGCAGGGCATGTAGCACGTATGGGCGAATCCAGAAATGCATATAGTGTGTTAGTTGGGAGACCGGAGGGAAAAATACCTTTGGGGAGGCCGAGACGTAGGTGGGAGGATAATATTAAAATCGATTTGTGGGAGGTGGAATATGATGATAGAGAGTGAATTAATCTTGCACAGGATAGGGACCGATGGCGAGCTTGTGTGAGGGCGGCAATGAACCTGTGGGTTCCTTAAAAGCCATTTGTAAGTTGTAAGTTTAATATTACCATGGATACCGTGGGTTTACTAGCAAGATACATTCTATCAAAAATATTACTTCTCGAAAAACAAATGAGGTGTATATATGAGTAATGCACATAATGTATGTATATAAACTTAGAATTGGAAAATTAAATACCCATAAAGAAAAACAACTCACTAAAAATAATATTTTGTGTATTCAATTTTGTTAAGAGCTTTAAAAACATATCTTTATTAGAAGTAATATTTTTGACTTAACGTGTTTATTGGTGTGAGAACTTTACGGTCCCCTGCATTTGAAGACCTGAACTAACAAACATCCCAGGTCCAATGGAGTAAAGTTTTCTGGAGAGCGTAAAATTTTTTGTAGGCTTGTCATATATGAGTAGCTTATTGAGATAAATATTTTCATGATTAAAAACACAGGCTTAGAGTAGGACTTGGGTTGTTCTTTTGTACAGAATGGTAGCCTATGCAAAACAAACATATTTTATGACAGATAGAAAGTCAAATTTGGTAAATACTGGATTTGGAATTTTTGTCAGTTCAAGTCTTCAATTTTTGGCTGTTCTTGTTATGAATTTTTCTGGCATCATTTCTACATGTCCCTTTCAGTTTATTTGATATATTTGTACGATTTCTATTGTACCCTTCATTTCGAATTCATAACTGCTGACCTTGAATTCGTCGAAAGAATTTCAGAAAAGACAAAATCACTGCAATACTTCAGATAAGGAAGAATTTCTTTAGTTCATAAGATATATTTCAAGCCTTATAATGTTGTGTGTTGCTTCCAGATGGTCAACCAGTCCCTCTCATTCTTTATGTTTCTACTTGCTATGAAAGACAAGAGTGAAGAAAACGCTTAGATTGCATCAAGATAATGAAGTCGTCTACAGATCAGTAATATTACGCTTGAATCATTGAGCACTGTAACAATGTAGTGTGTCACCTATTTCACGTAGTCCCTACGAGACAGGGGCCATAAATTTAATATCGTAAGATGAAATCTCACTTCAGAGCCAATTACAGACTTGCACACATTTACAATCTTTGTTCGTTGTTTAGAGACGTAGGATTGTTGTTGTTTATTGTTAGTAAAATAACATGATGTATAAAAATAGAGTCTTAATATTCTTCCCTGAAGGAGTAAAACCTCGTGCTCAGGGAGTAATCAAAACACATACTTAACACAAATAAGAATAATTATTTGACACAAAGTGGGTCAAGGAAAATAAAATTATTGGAATAAATAAATTTAAAAAAATACAATTTCAATTTTAACAATTTGGCTCATACAAATACATATACATATTATACCAATACATATTCTTTAAAAATTGAACTTTAACGCAATTTTTTTAATTTATCATACTAAAATTGTCCAAATATGTGTATTTTTCAATTATTTTGTTGTATAACCTTGGACCAAAGTAGGTACCATCGCTAAGAGCTGTGCTTGTGAAACACTTTGGTTCCTTTAGTCGTGTAAAATCGGATATTTTAGTTCCATATTTATGATGATACAATTTGAATTTATTGCGATTTTTATGTGTGAAGTTTAGTAAGGCAATATAATACATTTGCTTAATTTTCAAAACATTCAAATAATATAATTTTCATTAACATCAAATGAACTTGAACGACTAAAAATAAATAATAATATAAATATAACAATATATGATTGTAACCTACCTACTTGCTCATGTAACGCTTTGAGTACATCCTCACAAGTTAAATATTTAGGCATTAATATTGCCCAACATTTAAAATGGAACAAGCATATCTCCTTCCTGTCTAACAGACTCAGTAAAACAATCCAGAAATTTTCCATTCTACGTTCTTATTTACCTATTTATGTTCTGCGTACTGTGTACTTAGCTCTGTTTCAATCAATAATTCATTATGGAATATTAGGTTCGGGAGGAATGGCAAAATCAACTCTACATCCTTTAAATTTGCTCCAAAAAAAGAATTATCAAAATTTGTCTACATAAACTTTTTGGTTACCCAACTAAATTAATTTTTCAGGAATTTAGTGTATCAAATGTAGAACAAATTTATAAACAAATATTTCTGATTTACTTTCATAAAAATCACAATGAATTTAAATTTGATCCTCATGAATACCATACGAAACAAAACTACAGTTTCTTTCTAAACACCCCCAAATGCCACACAACTGCTGGATTAAAACACAGCAGAAATTTTGGACCCAGAATATATAATGCATTAATTACAGCTTACCCTGAACTAAGTGAACTGAACACGCATAGATTTAAGAGACAAATTAGATTAATTATTTAATTGTTTTGTCTTTCCTTAAGCTATATGTATATTGTAATCTAATACTCGTGTACTTTGTATTTTCTATATTTGTACATGTCATTACATGGTCTGTATTTTACTATATATTAATATTATTGTGCTGAATTAACACTCTTCAATTTTATAAGTAGATTGAACTGTTCCCGAGCACGAGCTTCTGCTCTATCGCGCTGCAATGCCTAATATAGTGTAAAGCTTGTGTATTAAATAAATAAATTTGTATTTGAATTTTAAGTGAACAAAAGCTCGGTCAGTAGTTGATGAAATCTTACAAATACACGAAGGTTGTAAATAAAGTAGTGGCAAAATAGTACAAACATATTATTGAAATTACATGGAAAATGCATCTCAATCCCTTCAATATAATCATCAGTATGTTCCTGTATATTTTCCCAAATCCGTGGTAACCGTCGAATGCCTTTAGCGAGGTTGTTTCTCTTGATCTCTCTGCTTGAGGGTGGAATCGTTGTTGAGGTCCCACGTTGGACGCCATTTGAGGGTGAGTGGTTATTGTGACCACACGTTGGGCGCCATTTGAGGGTGGGTGCGTCTCGGTGTTGCGTGAGATTCACTCAGGGTAGCCGAGGTACAGTTGTGGTATAGGATGATGTCGGGAATAATACCAAGACGGCTACTTATATAAAAGGCAGTGTAAACTCCAAAACTATAAGTTTATTGTCGTATTCACTTAGTAAACCCTAGAGTATGTATTTCCGGCTGACTTATAATTCAATCGTTGGTCGCACCTCTGTATCGACTCTATGGCAACTCTGAATAAGCTCTATCCGATACTATAAATTCAATACTCTGCCCAGTACACTACGGTCGAAGCTCCTAAACATTGGCGAGTAGTCTCGCCGATGACAAAGTTCAATCTATCGAGTCTTCGCCTGAAGAAAGACTATTAAGTTGGGCCGCCGACACAAAAAAAAGATGTCGCGCCGTCTACACGAAGAAAAGTAGTTATCCTGTCGACACGAAACGAAGTAGTTATTCTGCCCTGTATGTAGGGCCGCCGACACGATGAGATCTTGTTTTTCTGATCTCCGCTCCGAAACGGAATAGTAGTCGTTATCTCCGCTCCCCGTCACCCTTATTTATAAAAACCTATCCTACGCTAAAACTAACTATTCTATTGGTTAAAAACTACGTCACTAACTGGCCTGAAATCTATTCCCTATTGGTCCAAAGTGACCTCATAAGCTGGACCAAGATCTCTTCTTATTGGGCGCGAAATATGTCATCTCTAAATTTAGACTTTGGATTTCCCATAACATCAAATTAGTTTGTATATCTCACAAGAATACCCGTTCTTTGGAAAACCCAAGCTAGGCAGTATCTTTCCCACGGGTCCAGTCTAACTCCGGCTTTAGAATTTTATGCTTCATCGAGTCTCTATACGAAACCCCGCTCAAGGTGGCCCTAAATCTGTCCGATGCTGACAAGTGACGAAACACCTGTGTGGGGAAGCTAATTCTAACGAAGTCGCCAGAACATCCCCGCGAATACATGTAATAAAAATATGGAGATATCACTTCGCTAATAAATCGGTCTCTCCCTCTCCTAATTACTGCTTCAAATGCCCATCTACATAACCATTGGAAATTCCCGAAAGAGTTTCCAATGTTATGAGATGTCCCCGCTTTCTGCCTATAACTAGCCTCATAGTTCCCCCACGCGATCAGCCGGTAACACATTATTTACAATACAATCTGATTATAATATCACTACAAGCAATTACAATAAATATTACATATATCTTCACAAGCCTTTCTATGTACACAACTCTCACACAATAAGCACAACAATGTACAATTTATACCCACATTTACATATGTACAGTACCATTCATTCACATATTTACATTTATTTATTAATTGATCAATTACACACTCTGCGTGCTTGGTTGTACCAGCCGCCCTGTACAGGTTCACCTAGCTGTACGCGTGAGACTAACCATCCTACTCTTTCTCATTCCTGCCTCCTAGCCTCTCCTGTTTGAAAGGCCGCAAGAGTTGCTTGTGGTACCTTCCAACAGGTTTACTTTTTCCCCTTTCTACCAATTCGAAAGTATGGTCTCCGTATTTACTCTTAATTTCGTAGGGCCCCTTGTACAGTAGCTCCATGCGTGAGTAACGTCCTCTAAGGGCGGAAGATAACTTCACGTCCCTTAGCAATACCAAATCGCCGGGTGAGGGCTCCCATTTGTGGCGATATCTTTTAACTTTACCGAGTCTATACTCAGCCTTTTTCCTGATTCGGTCGGAAGCTAGTTTACACAGTAGTTCATCACTAGGAGGCTCACCCTCCTGTATTGCCTGCGGCAAACTCTTTATCATGGGATCGGGATCGATCCCTAACATAAGTTTGATCGGAGCTATTCCGGTCGTTGGATTGATAGAGTGGTTCATGACTCTCTCAATCACCTCACATTGCCTAAACCAGTCCTTATGGTTTCGGTGACACAGAATACGGAGGTACAATGATATATCCCTAAGCGCTCTTTCGCAGGGATTACCGCTGGGAAAGTATGCGGAGCAATTGTATAGTTTCACGCCCGCATCTTCCAGCCTTTTGCAAAACACTTTCGATTTATGTACCGACACATTGTCACTGAGCACCGCTGTTACCGGACCGTAAGTCGGTATGTAATCTCTAACCAGCTTGTCAGCACACAATTTACTAGAGATATTTCTTAAAGGGTAAATCTTTACAAATTTTGTGAAGACATCGTACGTAACAAATATGTACCTGTGTCCGAAGGACGATGTGGGCATTGGACCGTGTTCGTCCACTGCTACAAGTTCATTCTTTTTACCCCTGATAATGACCTGTGGTACATTGTCATACCTTACATTTAGAGGTTTCGCCCTCTGGCAGACCTCGCAACGAGATATTACCCTTCTAACCTTCTTTGACAGTTGCTTAATATAAAATGATTCTGACATAGTTAAAATGATCCTATCACTCCCAGAGTGACACATAGATAGGTGAAAGTTGTTTATAAGTTCATTCTCCATACTCGCAGGTATGTATATCTTCCACTTCTGGATATCCCTACCATGCAATTTATACAAGATACCAGAGCGCAATCCATACACTTCGTCTTTCACCTGTGAGATTTCTCTAGCTTTGTCCATTAAGGCCCTTATCGTGGAATCCTCCTGCTGCAAATCTGCAATTTTCCGAAATTTTCCCGTCAGAGCTCCATTCCTCGTGGAATCAATTTTCATCACGGCAATTTCGTACGCGGGGGCGGTGATAGTTTCCGGTAGCCCCGATTTGGAATTCAAACGAGAGAGACAATCACCAAAGATATTGTCTGCCCCCGGAATATGTCTAATCGTCACATCATGAGCCAAAATCTCGTGCACATATCTAGATATTCTAGAGTTCGTCAATTTGCATCTACTCAGAAACGCTAGGCTTACATGGTCAGTAAATATGATTATCTGCCTATTAAAGATATACTGACGGAATTTCTGTAGTGCGAAGTACACAGCAGAAATCTCTAGTTCCGTGATTGATGCGTTGCTTTCGGTACGCGACAGTCCCCTAGAAGCTGTGGCAATCACATGTCGCTTATTATCTTCATCTGTCTGACATAGAATTGCTCCATATCCATATGGAGACGCATCCGTATAAATCTGAAAAGGTAGGCTGTCGTTAGGCCTTTCCAACAGAATTGAGTCGGCGAAAAGCAGTTTCGTTCGATCGAATGCTTCCTGCTCTGCCGACCCCCACCTGAAGGGTGTATCCTTCTTCAACAATTCTCAGAGTGGGGCTACATGCTTAACATAATTGACGAGAAACCGATTCTGGTATTGTAGGATACCTAGATACCTACGAACCTGTTTCCGGTTCCGCGGCGGCGGGATCCTCGAAATGCTCTGAATTCTCTCTTGGTCCGGTCTAATTCCGTCAGACGAAATTACGTAACCCAGGAAAACTGTCTCAACTTTAAAAAATGCTGTTTTCCCCAGCTTGACTGTCATACCAGCCTCTCTCAATTTTGTAAGTACAAAATCAATATCCCTAATATGCCTATCCACATTATTGCCATATATAAGAAAATCGTCAATGTACTGTGCCAGAAAACCTTTCGTCGAATCACCAAAAATTATGTCAAGTGCCCTTAGTAGAGCAGATCCAGAACTCGCGATGCCGAATGGGCATCGGGTATACTGATAAACTTTCCCGTTATGTAGGAACGCTGTGAATTTTCTCGAGTCCTCGTCAAGCGGAATCTGCCAATACGAACTGGTCAGGTCCAAACTAGTGAATATAGAACAGTCACTGATACGGCCTAACAAAGTGTCCACTGACTCCGTCCTGAAATTATCTTTAACTGAAAACGAGTTAACGTGTCGGGCATCGATCGTTACTCTTCAGCTTCCGTTGGGCTTCCTAACCCAGCACAATGCATTTACGTAGGGCGAGTCTGATACTTCTATAACTCTGTCTTTTAACATATCATTTATGACTTCGTCTGCCTGATCCCTTAAAGATAGGGGGATGGGTCTACATTTATGCCGAAATTCCTCCATTCCTACCACCTTAATTTTGTGTGTATACACTCTACACAGACCCGGCGCGTCTGAAAAGACATTGGCTACCTACAACATCCATTAAGCGTTTTCTTTCACTCTCGCTCAGGCCGTGTGCCTGGCTAACTTTATCTCTCACTATCTCGAAAGTATCTGTCCTCCTATTGTTAGACGCGACTACCTGCCTAAGATCGCCAAGCGAAATCTCATTACAATATCTGGCCCTACCGCTAATGAGATTACGTCCTATTTGTCTCGCCTGGACTAATTCGCCGATACATAACTCGCATTCTCCGCAGTCTACTTGACACACTACCCTAGTTACCTCGTTACCTTCCCACGGATTAACCTCTATAATTACATTCCTACAAATTTTGAGGTACTCTACAAAAAATAACTGTTCCTGTAATTCTATCTCTCCCGCGGTTCTTTCATCTAACTCCGGTCTAGCGCTATCCCTACTGAATGGGACATGGCCTACACTGCCGTTACCTGCCGTAACCCCTAGTCTGTTTTCCCTGAAATCTAATAGCGCGTGCCATTCATAAAAGCTTTCTACTCCAATAATGATGTCGGTAGTCAACCTTTGTATCACAAGAAAAATAGCATTTAATTTCACTTCTCCGCACTCTAACTCGAACCACACTTGATATTTTACCTTTTCCTTCTTCTTGCTCAGGGCGCCTGCACAGTACAGTGAACATATGGGTAACGTTTGCAGTTTTATTCCTGAATCCCTAACCTTTTGAAAAAATTCCAAGCTGCATACGTTATTTGTGGAGCCCGAGTCCAACAACACACAACACTTTATCCCAAATATTTTGGCATCTATATAAGGCAATACATAAGTCCCATTATTTTCTAACTCTGGGTTAGTAATCTCGCTCGGTCTCTTCACGCTTACCGCGTTGGTGGATTCTTTTGACAGTGGCTTACTGCACTTAGCTACAGAAATCTCCGAACCCTTGAGACTTCTGTCTAGCAGTTTCCCGAGTGCGATGCAGTCGGTTCCACTGCTACCTCGTCTCTATTTCTACAATTTATAGGCTCCCGGCCCATATTCATTCTGACCGGACTTTGCTGACGTCCGTTCATGTCTCTGTTCCTGCTTTGTCCCACGTTACACTGTGTAGGTGGCCTATTGCACCCTTGTGAGGCCATTTCTTGTAGGACGTCTCGCCTATCTCTCTCCTGCTCCTGTCTCCTCCAATCACCTCGATTTTGCGGTCCCCTGCTAAAATTAGGCTGCCAGAATCCCTGTCTGTAATTCCTGTTCCGAAGCCAGTGTGGTTGGGTTCTAAGCCTATTATTTCCATTTTCTTGTCTTCCCGTGTACCATCGTATGTGGTTAACCCTACGCACGGGACCAACACCTCCTCGATCGTTCCTCATCCTGTTATGACTACTCTGGTTATTCCTACTATTATTGTAAGGACCCCCAAAGGGCGGGTCACTTCTTCTCTCCCTGTTGGGACTTTTCCCTCCGTTATGGCCATTATGGTACCGACTATGTGCATTGTTGGGGCTCCTGTCACCACCCCAGTTACTCTGATTTTGGGCTCCTGTCCTTGGGGATGAAAAGGCCGTACTTGCCCCCTTCCCCGCTTTCTGGTCGGTGGGGCTTGAACCCTTTCCTTTGCCATGTTCATAATCTGCCTGTCCACTACATTCATAGTGCGTGGCGTCCGAACCATCCAGCGCAGTCAATAAATCTATTGTTTCCCCGAAGTCTCGGGGCCCTGCTACGATCAGATTATATCTTATGTTCTCGGGATACTGCGAAATCACAGTTTGGATCAGCTCTGAATCCGGTATTGGCGGATTGAGGCTTTTCCCTTTCTTAACCAGTTCAAGAAAATAATCTATCATAGAGACGCCTCTTCCCGCGTTAAACCTGCTCTGATTAATTTCCTTCCTAATTCTTTGTTGTTGTCTTTGTCCCCAGTATCTCTCCGAAAATTTTTCTCTGAATTCCTCATAAGTGACATTATCCCCTAGGGCCACTAGCGCCCAGTTGAGTGGTCGGCTCTTTAGGCTCTTTCGTACGACAGTCATTTTTAAGTCATCCGGCACCCCTCTTACTCTAAAGTACGTTTCTAGCTCACCTATGTAGTTATGTGGGTTTGAAAATTCAACCTCATCAAAAATAGGGTAACCAATCTCATTCAAAATGTGAGTGGGGTACTGGGGACGGCCTAAATATGCCTTGTCGTTTACACTTATCAACTCACTACGCACGTCATCACGTGAGGTCTGACATTCCTCACTGACACTATTGTTGACATGTCTTACATTTATGTTACTACCTGTTGCCGGGCTCTCACTTGTGCCCTCTTGTCTAGAAACTGCACGGTCCGAGCTGCTATGTCCGCTTAAATTTGCGGGACTACCCCCATTTAGTACGTCGTTTATTGAGTTTAATTTACTTCTTAATTCTTCCAAACATTCGTTATCCGCCCTTTCTTTATTCTTTATGGCTCGCTTGAGACCGTCCACTTCCTGATCCATCTCACCTATTTTCTCTTCTACCGAATTCTGAATTTCTCGAACCTTCTCCACTATCGCTTCCTCGACAGCTGATTTTAGATCGCTATTCTCTCTCGTAGCGCTATCTCTAACCCTAACTTCTAAATCCTTCATACTTTCTGACATCCTATCCATAGCTATCTTCAATTGGTTCTCCATTCCGATCCCATTCTCGGTTAATTTCCCCTCTAGCTTCTCTATTTTGTCCTCCATCTTGTTTCCTCTTTCCGCTAATTTTGCAATATGATCTCTAATCTCTCTCGAACTTTCCCGCAATCTATTTTCCATTTGTTTTATTTGTTCTCTACTTTCCCTCAGAATCTGCTCTCTACTTTCCCTCGAGTTATTCTCTAATTTAGTTTCCATTTGTTTCATTTGTTCTCTACTTTCCCTTGAATTGTTGTCTAATTTATTTTCCATTTGCTTTATTTGTACTTTACTTTCCCTTGAATTGTTGTCTAATTTATTTTCCATTTGCTTTATTTGTTCTTTACTTTCCCTTGAATTGTTGTCTAATTTATTTTCCATCTGCTTTATTTGTTCTTTACTTTCCCTTGAGTTATTTTCCATGAATTGTCTCATCTGCTCCCATAACTGTTCTAGCGTCATTTCCCCTTTGCCACTTTCTCTCCTCTGTTGCTTTTCCACCGATCGCTCTCCCTCTATTTCCTGTCCTGCGTTACTCTCGACCTCCTCTCTGATTTCCATAATTTCCTCGTCCTTCCTTTGCTCCATGGTTCCCTTGTTTCTATTTCCTCGTCTTTCTCGTATTTTCCTAACTACTTTACTCCTATGGCTACGTAGTATCATCTATATGCTACTCTGTCATCTATCCGACGCTTGCTTTCCCAATAATAATCTAACTAGGCCTGTATTTGCCCTCTACTCACTTCCAACAAATTACGCAATACACTTATTTCACTTTCCCCCCAAAATATCACACACAAAAAAAAAAATACACATATATATATATATATATATATATATATATATATATATATATATATATATATATATATATATATATATATATATATATATATATATACACCCGAAATATCACACCAGAAATTGAAACATATACACTTTATAATTATTCCCCCAAAATATCATATACATATATACACATTTATACGTCTTCTATTCATACTTGCCACAGCCTCTCCGAGTCGCCTTCTCTGGTGGTCCCCGTGTTGTCTTCTCTAGTGTTGTCGTGATGTCGCGATGGCTTGGTTCTGTTCCCGCCTTCCAGCGTCGTTCCTCGGCTATGCAGGGCTGAACTGCTCCGTCCGGTCCTCCTCGTTGTTTGGTGCTGTGTTCGCACCCGGGGCCGGTCACTGGAACAGCTGTCTTCCTTCGAGCCCCACGTTGGGAAGCGCCATTTGTGGGTGGATTCGTTGTTGAGGCCCCACGTTGGGCGCCATTTGAGGGTGGAATCGTTGTTGAGGTCCCACGTTGGACGCCATTTGAGGGTGAGTGGTTATTGTGACCACACGTTGGGCGCCATTTGAGTGTGGGTGCGTCTCGGTGTTGCGTGAGATTCACTCAGGGTAGCCGAGGTACAGTTGTGGTATAGGATGATGTCGGGAATAATACCAAGACGGCTACTTATATAAAAGGCAGTGTAAACTCCAAAACTATAAGTTTATTGTCGTATTCACTTAGTAAACCCTAGAGTATGTATTTCCGGCTGACTTATAATTCAATCGTTGGTCGCACCTCTGTATCGACTCTATGGCAACTCTGAATAAGCTCTATCCGATACTATAAATTCAATACTCTGCCCAGTACACTACGGTCGAAGCTCCTAAACATTGGCGAGTAGTCTCGCCGATGACAAAGTTCAATCTATCGAGTCTTCGCCTGAAGAAAGACTATTAAGTTGGGCCGCCGACACAAAAAAAAAAAGATGTCGCGCCGTCTACACGAAGAAAAGTAGTTATCCTGTCGACACGAAACGAAGTAGTTATTCTGCCCTGTATGTAGGGCCGCCGACACGATGAGATCTTGTTTTTCTGATCTCCGCTCCGAAACGGAATAGTAGTCGTTATCTCCGCTCCCCGTCACCCTTATTTATAAAAACCTATCCTACGCTAAAACTAACTATTCTATTGGTTAAAAACTACGTCACTAACTGGCCTGAAATCTATTCCCTATTGGTCCAAAGTGACCTCATAAGCTGGACCAAGATCTCTTCTTATTGGGCGCGAAATATGTCATCTCTAAATTTAGACTTTGGATTTCCCATAACATCAAATTAGTTTGTATATCTCACAAGAATACCCGTTCTTTGGAAAACCCAAGCTAGGCAGTATCTTTCCCACGGGTCCAGTCTAACTCCGGCTTTAGAATTTTATGCTTCATCGAGTCTCTATACGAAACCCCGCTCAAGGTGGCCCTAAATCTGTCCGATGCTGACAAGTGACGAAACACCTGTGTGGGGAAGCTAATTCTAACGAAGTCGCCAGAACATCCCCGCGAATACATGTAATAAAAATATGGAGATATCACTTCGCTAATAAATCGGTCTCTCCCTCTCCTAATTACTGCTTCATGCTGGAGTGCCCTACTGCAGGATGCACTGATGCAATATCTGTAAACCTCTTGCCTCTAAGTCAGTGATGTCAAAGCAAGCGCATTTTTCTGACCTTGACGTCGTGAGCGGGCATCAAGCGCTAAGTATGGAAAGAGGAAGGGTTGTGTATATGAATAAGCAGCCTGTTGGATTAAGAAAACAGTGGTGCACAAACATCAAACGGAAATTGAAATGTTATGTCATTTATATGCCTTCTTTCTGTTTGATATTATCTATATTGTCTATAAAACAAAAGTACTAATAACAATTTCTTAATATTGCAGTTGTGTTTTAAATGTTAATAACATAATAAAAAATTAAGAAGGAATATTCACATAAATTCCAAAGCACTACAACTATAGGCCTACTGTACTAAATGGATGAAACACATCATTCATAAAGAAAGTGATATCCCCCCCCAAAAAGAGATTGAGTATGACATGATAAGTTGAAATTTATATTGATGCTATCTTTAGCCTTATAAAAGTAATCAATAAACTAATCAAAACAATATTACAGTACAAAGCAAAGTTACCTACGTGCTGTATATGTTTTAAGTGTAACTAATATTCCACAACAAACCTCTTATCGCATTATGCTTTTAAGGTGATATTGGTGATCACTTCGTATCATCATAATATTAAATTACTTTCTCGAAATCTGCTGAAGCTATAGAGCTGACATTTTTACAACACATGGACATGTATCTTTTGCTTATAATGTAACAGTAGTTGCTTTGTTAATTAATTTCCTTACAAACAATTTTCATGGGAATATTTTAAAAATGTTCAATACATTATCTTCAGTAATACGTATTTACGGTATACTAGATTTACGAAAACTTTCTGTAAGGCTACTAAATAAATAGGCCTATATCTGAAAATTTCATTTTTCTATAAAAAAAGTTGAGAAAATATTTACTTTGAATAAAGAAATCAAACTTGTGAAAAATGAGCATTAAAATTTACATTCTTATAATGCACTTATACTTCTCAGACAAGTCTAAAAATTAACATGAATACAGATTTAACAAGTTCTCTTCCCTTTATCTATTGAATCAGTGCTGGCCATCTCTGAATACAGCTCGACCAAGCGGCATATACTACCTATTTCGTCTGTCTCTTTCCTTTCCGCTGTAAAGCGCTCAGGCTCTCCTGAGCTCTAAAGCGTGCGCTTGCTCCTATGGGCATCAATTGACATGACTGCTCTAAGTGCTTCTTTCAACCGGGGAAACAAGTCGTAGTCACAAGGACTCAATGTCAGGGGAATACGGAGAATGTTCCAATACTTCCCAGTTGAATTTCTGTAGCAATTCAGCCACTGCTCCTGCTTCAAGACAACGAGCATTATCATGCAAGATGAAAGGTGGATGTGGAAGTTTGTGTCGCATAGCTGGACATAGGTTGTGTTCGAGAAAATATTGGTAGTATGCTGCACTGACTTTTGGTCTTGAGGTACGGCATAACTAATGATAACACCTCCACTGTCGTGTGCTACTATTAGCATGACTTTCATTCTAGATGGTTCATATCGCACTTTTTTTGGACGTGGCGATCTTTTGTGGTGCCATTCATTAGAATGACGTTCTAGTTCAGGTGCGTATGTCCGTGCCCAAGTCTCGTCTTTGGCAACAATACGTTGCAGGAATACGTCCCCTTCGTTCTGGTATCTCTGTAGGTAGAGTTGAGCTATTGCAATCGGTGCCACTTCTGTGCTTCTGTCAGGTTTTGAGGAATCCAGAGTACCTACTGCAATTTTTCTCATGCAGAGGTTTTACTTCAGGATGTGCCACACAGTATGATGACAGAGTCCAATGTCGATGGATAATTCTCGTACAGTCCAGCGATGGTCAACAGCAAGGAGACCTCGCACTAACTCCACTTGTTCATCATAAATGGACGGGCGACCTGTGTCGTCTCAATCCGTCCCTTACGGAATGCAGAGACCCATCTTGCAACCGTTCGATATGGTATCGTTGCCACACGCTTCAAGTAACCCTTGGTGATATTGGCGTTCATTTCTACCACGGGCTACCTCAATTTTGATCCACGATCGCTGCTCAAGTTTAGTAAACATGATTTATAGCTGTTAAAATGGTGTTCTACAATTAACCAAGCACAATAACATCATCTGTTGCCATAGCAACCGATTTTATCATTCAAGACATCGAAAATATCTCCAAATACAATCACCAATTCGCATCCAAATGCGCATGACCCATTCCCGGAAGTGTTGCCACTACTTTATTTACAACCAACGTATACAATTATGATGGATTCCTTTGCCAAAAAACAGAAACAAAAAAAGAAAAATGCTACACGTCACATCTGAACAAATCTGAAGAGTTCACATTCATAACTTTCATGTGTTCAATATATGTAACATCATTTTCACAAATACACTTATGTTTAAGATCAGTAATAAAACTTGGTTCCTATAAACATATATATATATTTTTTTACTTTGCAATTTACAGAAATTTCCGTCTACATTGAAGTAATTATTCATAAATTCGGGTAAATACTGGGAAACATGACAGGAGCTTACACAAGGAAACAGTGTGAAATGGCTTAATACAAAATAACGCAAAAATGTGATAAAATACAGAGTTATTCAAGGGAGAATTAAAAAAGCAATGTAACACTTAATATAAAGGTAAAAAAAAATGTATATTCAAAGTAATCGATTCACTCAACAATATGTTTATAAATTTACTGAAACTACTGTAATTGCAAATTTGGATTTTTTTCCCGTCTTCATCATATTCTTAATTAAATATCTATTTAAACTAACTATTCTCCATGCATAGTACAAACTTAAATTTGTCACGTAAAAAGATGAGACACTGAATTCAATTTTAGAAGAAATAATTTTTTTTGAATGAGCTCCTATTCCATGTTTTAACCTCACCAAATTACGTTTACGACTTACAGTCATCTTTTCAATTAATGCTTAATTCCTGTATTTAACATTAACATTTTTTTTCATAATATTTTATTAAGTATTTTATAATTTAAAGTACAAATCAAGGAAATATCGTATTTGGTGTGTAAATATAAGTATAATTGATTCATCTGAACAATTTTTATAGGTTAAGTGACAAATTGTTAATGAAATAGAGACAATATTAGTTTATTTCACACTAAACAACCCCAAATTTGATAAAGACGTTATTGTATTTAAAAGGAAATACAATGTGACAGTGACCGTCACTAATTTATTGGTATATTATTTTGTAACATTAGTATTTTAAGACCTACAAGCCACATCCATGGAGCCATATCTTAAAAAAATTATTTTATTTGCAGCTCGATTCCATGCACGATGGAATCTCTTATGAATGATCAGATAATTAATTATTTTGAATCCAGTAACTTATTTTCTATTTTCCAATTTGGTTTCCGTAAAAATCGTAATACTTATGATGCTGTTCTTTCACTAGTAGGTGAATGTTCGAAAGGTCTTGAAAAGAAAAAGAATCTGTTTTATGTAAATTTTATGATGTGACAAGAGCGTTTGACACTATATCTCATGATATATTAGCTTACAAATTAATATTTCATGGTTTTGGTTCAGAGGCAATGAATCTTATAAGTTCTTACTGAAATAATAGATTACAGTGTGTAGCTTATAATGGTTCACTATCGCAGTTCAAGTCTTTAGTATATGGTGTACCTCAGGAATCTGTTTTAGGTCCTATATTGTTTATTATTTATATTAATGATTTACCTTGTGTTGTTAATAATAACTCTGTCAACCTTTATTTGCTGATGCTGTGGCTATTCAGCTAGCTGCTGATTGTTATTCTGATTCTCAAGTTATGTTGGATGAGAATGATATCTTAATTAAGTTATGGTGTTCTTCTAATTATTTATGTATTAATGAAAGTAAAGTGACATCTTAAATTTAGCTTAGATAGAAAAAGTGATGCGTTTCATAATAACATCAAGTTTTTGGATATTTATATTGAATGCGGTTTGGACTGGGATAGCCATATCAATATGATTTCGGGTAAGATATCTAAAGGAATATTTATGTTAAGATTTTTGTCTAAAAATGTGGATACAAAAGTCCTATTAACTGTATATTTTTCATATATTCATAGTCATCTTCAATATGGTATTTTATTATGGTGGAATCATAGTTCATCTTTTAATATTTTTAAATTACAGAAGCAGTGAGAATTATTTGTCGTGTTGGAACAAAAGAACATTGTAAATCTTTATTCCAATCCTGTAAAATTCTTACCCTTCCATCGCTATTTGTATTGCAGTGTTTGTTATATACTAAATTGAATATCGATAATTTCCAATAGAACTACAATTCTGAACACCATACGAGAAGTTGCAACAATGTACGACTCGATTTATGCAGAAACAAGACTATACAAAATAATTTTTATTATATGCTACCTAGTTCTACTAAAAATTTAAATTACGATTTATTCAAATCTTTAATTAATAGAAAACAGTATGAATATAGTTTGTATAGCATTACCGACTATTTTAACTTGGCAAATACTTTTGTATGATCTTGTTTATATTGACGTTGCTATGCATAATGTATTTATGTCCAAGCAATAAAGTACCTATCTATCTACCTATAATACTTTTTAATTATTTGCGGATAATGGAAAAACTTCATGTTCCCAAATGTTCATTCGTATATGTTATAGTGTTATTAAGCAAAGGTAGGGATATTTCATTTTTAATAATTCCAAAGTTGAATAGTTTTTCAAAGTTCTATAGTAAACCCAATTCAACCTTTTTCCCCAAGACCAGAAGCTGAAGAAAGTTCCATAATGTTGTGGTGGGGAAAATATTTTCCTCTACAATGAATATGATCAATGAAACCACAAACAAGGATTACATTCTGAAAATTATGGGGAGATATAACTCAAAAGTTTCTAAAGTTATGTGGTAAAATTCTGAACAATCGTGCGCTAGAAGTGATAGTAATCGACCCTGTTTTCTGAAACATTTTTTACAATATAGCCTACAGATGGTAATATCCATCGTCTTAATATTAACACATATTATTGTGCTCTTGCACTTAGCATGCGCCCCATGGTGTGGCTCTGTTTTTGGTAAAAAAAAAGTAAGGTTACAAAGTGCGCTCTGGCGCCAGTGTCATTTGGTGACTTCACCATATCTTTACATTATCAAATTAAATGTATCACTCGGGAATATATACATTTGAAAGTTTCAAATGAATAATCAGCTCTTTCAAATGGAATCGATATTACTGCCTACGTGATTTAAGACATATAGTTAGATCACTGCTATTGTACACTCACAACAGTGAATAGTTGGAGAATTTAAACAATCGCTCAAGGTCACATACTCTTTATCTTCCCCTTTGTTGTTGGCCTATAGAAGAAAGTAGGTCACGGCATGTTAACAATCTCCAGCTCTTCACTGCGTTGACTCTACATACTACACTTAACACACAACTTATACATAGAGCTAGGAATTTTGTACCAATACTGTTAAATTGTGAGAGCTGGACTATATCTCTACCGGAGTCAAGTAAAACCTCATTCAGGCCTGCCCATAACTGTTTATCTTCATGAGAGAGATAACGCACGGTATCGCTATCCTGCCGTCAACCTTCCTCACAACTAGGAAAGCAGTGTGGTTGCACATGACTCTCAAACAGTCATAATAGTGCTCCGAAAGGACTGTTTTGTTCCATCGATTTGTTCCAGACTGTGCTGCTTTCACGTGCATGGTAAATATCATGCAAATCTCATCCAAAACCGACAGGAAGCATACAGATATAGAGAAATCATTGAAAACCTAATTTATAGTCTTCTGTAACGTAATAAATACAAAGAAAACTATTTCTCGTTAGAATAATATCCATTAAATGCCAACAGTTATTATAAATCACTTACGCTTTCCTTTTCATCATAGTAATTAAATGTAATGCAAACTCTTCACATTTTAAATTTCATGAATAAAAATAAATCTATCCCTAAGATGTTAAATATCAAATCAATATTCCGAAGCACGAAACACTATTTTACATTTTATAGGTCTTCATGAGGCTTTCAATTGTTGATAAGGAAAAAGTTAAAATGGGATTTTTTCCTATAATAGTTGTTGATATTCATAATAATTGTTACCAATGTATTTAAATATCTTTCTTTCCCTTTTCCCTTTACTTTCCTATCCCTTCCTTTCCATTTCCCTTTCCCTTCATTTCACTTTCCTTTTTTGCTTTCATTTCCTCTTCCCTTCTTCTTCCCTTTCCCCTTTTCTTTACTATCCTCTCCCCTTTCCTTTTCTCTTCCCTTACCATTCCTTTCCCCTTTTCTTTCCCCCTTTCCCTTTCCCTTCCCTTCCCGTTCCTTCCCCTCCTCCCTTGTCCTTTCCTTTTCCTTTTTTAACTAGTCACAAGTTAAGAAATGTTACTATTTTGTTGAGTCAGATACACTTTGTAGGAAATTGAAATGTATAATATTTATGTTATTTTATTAAATTCTGCAGTGAAATAAATTGTAAAATTGTGTCATTTTGATCAAGAATTTTTTGCCGTATTTTAACAGAAAATACAGATTTTTTTGAAGTGGAAGATTTCAAACTAGTACTGTTTCATGATAACCATGATACCTGAATGCAAATCACTCTACAATACGAGCATACAGGCAGATTTTCTCGGGTCCGACCTGGACTGAGCTTATAAAACCCGGGCTGAATGGGCCAGTCCTAAATTTTAACCAGCTCTCTAACTGCGCCGGAACACAAGCCTAACGGTAGGCAATTACGGGCAGTGAGTATTATCTGCTTTGCCGATGTCTGATCTCTACCAGTGAAAAGTAATAGAGTCTATCCCAGTGTCAGTGAAGAGGACTAACATGTGCAGCAGGGTAGTAACTAGACATGTGCTCCAATCGCTACAACCTCAGAACAAGAAAATAATATAAGAAAACAATAATTTGTAATTATAAAGTTCGTAAATACCAATCTAAATTAATTCACCCATACATATAAAAACAAAATATAAAGTATACAATTGTGATTCTATCCTCAGTATAACAAATAACAATGGACATTTTCATTTTACCAAAAGAAATATTCCTTTTTGGTTCAGAAAATAGAACCAATATTTGTACTCTGAAAATATTCGTTCTACGTCACAAGACGTTACTGGAGCAAATCTAAAATATGATACCGTATTTATTATTATCATCATCAGGAGAACAACTACTTTGTGAATCTAAGTGTATAGGCTATTGTATATGGGACATATTAAACCCATAATTGTTTTCAAGAAAATATTTCGTTTCTATTGTAATGACAGCTAGAAAGTTTGTAACGTAATTCCGACGTTGAACTTGGACTGTAACACAACTGAATGCATAGCGGCACGAGACGTCAACGTTTAATGAAGAATAATCAGGAAAAAAATAAACGTGTTAGATACTCCTGTTTGCATAATTATTTAATACCAAATGAGTTTACTTTATTTGGAATCATGCATAATATTCATACTACGTAAATAATACAGGGACATCATTTTATTTTTACTAACATTTCTAATATTAACCTGGTTATACCTTTGGATCAACGATTGAGAACCGGAAACACCGTTTGCTACCCCCTTCCACGACTGGAGTTCGATGATACTGGCGTAATATACAAACAAATAACTTTACTAGGTAGGTCTATAGGAGGGAAGAAAAGTAGTTCATCCATTTACGTAAACTAGGAAATATCGCGATTTTGAGTTTGATCATTTTCATTAGGTTTTTGTTTAATCAAAATACAGTACAGTATTAACAATGAGTGTTTTTACTCACGAACTGAGCTTTCAATACGGACGTATTCATTATCTAGTGTATATTATACCGTCTACAGCACATTATCATACACTATAGAGAATGAAGTTAAATTGAAAAATAATCATAATATGGATATTTAAACACATTTTTGAAAATGGTGGCCAGTCATTTCGATACAGGTTTCAGTTCTAATGTGCATATTATCGCACTATAGACTATTGTACGTAATTCCAATTACCAGGTTCGTACTTCGTATCAGTAACTCATGTTGAAATAATTCTGTACCTACTCTATAAAAGAGACCTTACGTACTGTAAATTCAATCTTCGCTTATGCCCGATCCGAAAAGATAAAATTACTCAGACATGCTATCTACTGTCCGTCCAAGTGGTTACGCCGCAGCGTCATAGAAAGGGAGGAAATCACGTGACAGTTAATTACTTAACGAGGCTCTTTTATTTAAGTTATTTTGAACAATTGTATGGGTATAATATTACGTAGACGTCCAATTCCTAACAGAAATTAATGTTCTCAGAAAAGAGCTAAGACAACCCCGCCACTAGCATTTACAGAGAGGCGAATAGAAGCAGGTGGGGGAAACCGGGATGCGACGTAGGCAAATGGAAAATGATGCAATATTGAAAGCTTTTTCGTCACTGGAAAACGCGAACATATTTTTAACGTACTGTTTACTATGACCGTAAGGCTACTATGACTGTATATGCGGTGTTGGATCTGTGTGGAGGACGGTTGAACTTCATTAGTAGAAGAGGTGGGAGTGAAGTACATTAAAAAACTCGGGTACAATAAAAATTGAAGTAAAAATAAAATGATGTCCCTGTACAATACCAACAGAATAGCTCACTTTGTTCAGAACCTAAAATATTAATACAAATTAACAATATTCTTCAAACTATTGACGACTGTACCCATACAGATCCACAAAATGGTACTATGCGTTGTTTGGGAATATAGCCTACTGCGTATCATCTGTAGAGAACAGCAGCTGGCCGGGGCGAGTGACATCTACACTCCTCGCTGTACTCCACTGAAATCTACTGCTTTGGTACGAACGTCCTAGCTCTGCTTATGTACTGCCTACTTACACCCGGTCCGCAACTTATTCACTCGAAAACGAAAAATAATCAGTTCAGGACGTAACTTGTATCGGCTCCTTACGAAAGACTGTAGTTCTGGAGTCTCGAGAAGATATAATATTGTTGTAAGACATATTAACCCTAGGATGCATGGCGTCTTGGACTTACATCAATGCATAATGGGGGCCTCAAAGGCCCCCATTATCAATTCAATGGATAATCTTATCTTTTAAGTTCAATTTCAATATTGTGGTATTTTTATTCAGTTAGTTATTCAATATAGTACTATAATAGAATAATTATACACTATGTATATGTTTTGAGTAGCTAAATATGATAAAAATTTCTCTATATGCACAAGTTCTGAAATTATAGTTCCATTATATAAAGTGGTCCTGCGCTGTGTCGTCATGGTCTAAGGCATCCTACTTAGGACTCTTGTTACGAAATGCGCCCTGGTTCGATTCCTCGTGAGGAAGGAAATTTTCTCTTGAAATATCGGCCAGTGTATGGGACCGATGCCCACCCAGAATTGTGATGCACTTGTGGAGCTATGACAGGTAGCGAAATCCAGTTATGAAAGCCAGCTGTAACGGCTGGGCGAATCATCATGCTAACTCCACGATACCGACTTCAGGTTGGATGATCGTCCACCTCTTCTTCGGTATATGGACGTGAGTTCAGCAGCCTGCTGGTCGGTCATGGTGCTTCATGGACTGTCGTACCTCGGATTATTATTACATAAATTGAATTCCAATGACCTTTTACTGAAAACAGTCTTCCCATTGCACACATTCTTAGAACATTTTGAACAACACTGAGCAATTTTTCTTTCTAAGTCACGTAGGCACAAAAAGCATCTTCTTTTTGGCATTATTCTTGGATGAAATCCATATCCACCTCCTGGGGCCGTTTGACTCCACACCAGGCAAATGCTTGAAGGACATTTATGTTCAAGTTTGGATTGTTGATTCTGTGCTTCATATGTGGTCTTATGAGGCCGGGAGGGGAACATCCCTATACACCGGAAATGAGGCCTATTGTGCGCCCTTGAAATGAGTTGCAGCCCAACTACCGCACCCACGCCGAACCGACCTAAGCCCTAATACCCTAACGGCCAGTCCCGTCATTCCTCTAAGTCCGTGTACCATTCCACCACAACTGCCTCCACCACATTCCCCCCTCAAACGGTCTGAGGTATAGGCCACCCCTCCCGTCGGGAGGGGAGTGGGTTCCTTTGCTGGGTCACCAAATACCGTTCTTTGAGATATCCATGGAGGCCGGCCGAGAGCGTCAGGAGTACCGAAGGGCCGCCGCAGGCGTGATCTGAAGGCGAAGAAAGACAACCGGAATAATAAGGAAAGGATGATGAGGAGGGGGAAAGGAAATGGCGAGAATGAGTGGAAATCCATATGCCTGTTAAAGTTACCTGATATTCATCCATAGGAGTGAGGGAAAACCCCCGAAAAACCTCACACAGGCAACTCGTCTCAAGGGAGGAAACGAACCCCGGCCCGATGGGTTCGGAAGCGAACACATTACCACGAGACTACAACGGTGGATATTATTTCTATTAGTAAGACACAAAAAACACAATTAGAATATAAAAATACTTGCATTTCACAGCACTGGGAACAGCAGCTTACTCTGCCAATGTTAAATCCAAAAATGGTTATAAAATTAAAATGTTGCAACATTGCCACTAGGATACAAATGTCAGAAGTGTCAACATTCACATATTAGCAGAAAACATAAAATTGTATGGCTGTATAATGAATAAAGCAGGACAGGCCTGAGAGGCCCCCGCTGTGCATTATACGTGTAGAATTAACAAACATTAATTTTAAACAGTTTATTTTAATGTATCTCCTTAAATGATCATACAGCATGTTATTAGATATATTTTAGGAAATTACATGAAGTTTGGTGCAATTTCATAATTTTTTAACACGTTTAAGAGAGTAATAAAATTGATGAAAGGCCTCAAAGACCCCCGCCATGCATCCTAGGGTTAATATAACAAATTAAATTATAACTCAGGATAACTGATCATCCACTTATGTATAAATAGGAAATATGTCACTTTTTAGTGCTAATCGGAAGTATTCTTAAAAGCTCATCATTAAGGCTTTTGTGCACTGAAGCATTGAATGAATAATAAATCGAAATGAAAGAGAAAAATTGAACACAATCGTGTCCCGCGCATATACATTTATTTACTCTGCTATTCGCTCTGTATGAGGTAAGTATTTTATGAAACACAGGTCACTTCTTTTGTGTGCATTTAATTAGTGAATTGTTTTAGAACTTTCCTTATCTCCTGATGACTGTGAAATATATCAATTAAAAAGTGATATATATGCTATTACAATTTTTCAATTTATGTAGTTTTGAGAGAACTGATAATAAAGGGCTATTTAAACACCTAATGTTTTCAGTATAATAATTGGAAATTAATGCTTAGTTACTAAATAAATTTTGATGCAACTCCTTACTTTCTACAAAATGATAGTTACAAATAAATATATTGCCATATATTTTATTCATAAGTGTGATATCTACTTCTGTTCCTCATATAATTACTACATCATCACGATCGAAGCATCTCCTCTACTTGCAAGTGATAATAAGAATAATAATGAGGGGCTATGATAAATATGGATAATTAATAACACCACAGAGGCAGCACGCATATATATTTTTTACTATTGAAACCTTTGAGAGAGGCGAAAAGAAAAAAAAAATTGAACATAATAACATTATACATGATCAATGTCATATACCTTATAGGACTGACTCTTTGACCGTTACGCCGTCATTCTTAATACTACGAAACAACACTAGAAGTTCATAAGTAGCACGAATCGAATTGTAAAGCTTGAATTTCTGAAGCACAATTTTACTTAATATAATATGAAATAGAAATTCCTATTTATCTGTCATAAATAGAACTCCAATTCAATAGATTTCACCTAGAGACTCGACTTTACATCCTTCTGATCAACCAATTTAGGACATAACAAAAATGTTTATATTATTCGTTACATAAACTTATGAACCTTAATTAATTTAATACGTTCTATTCTTTTCAATCATCAGATTAAATCAACAAGATTAATCATTTTAAATTTAGTGCAACCTAATATCACTTTAAATCATTCATTTCATTATAATTCATTCACTCCATGCACATAACATCATCAATCCTGCCAATTAAATGCATTCAATCTATACATTTGAAATCACTCATTCCATCTGCCTCAATTCATACACTCCATCCGCCTCAACGCATACACTCCATTTGTCTCAATGCATTCACTTCATCCGCTACAACGCATATACTTGATTTGCTTCAACGCATACACTCCATCCGCCTCAATGTATACACTCCATCCGCCTCAATGCATTCACTCCATTAGTCTAAACACATTCACCCCATCAGCGTCAACGCATACACTCCATCAGCCTCAATGCATACACTCCACCCGAATCAGTACATTCACTCCATCCGCTTCAACGCATATACTTGATCCACATCAACCCATACACTCCATCCGACTCAATGCATACACTCCATTCGCTTGAACGCATATACTTGATCCCGTTCAACGCATATACTTTATCCGCCTCAATGCATACACTCCATCCGCTTCAACGCATATACTTGATCCCCTTCAACGCATATACTTCATCCGCCTCAATGCATACATTCCATTCGCCTCAATGCATTCACTCCATCCGCTTCAACGCATACACTCCATCCTCCTCAATGCATACACTCCATCCGCCTCAATGCATTCACTCCATCCGTTTCAACGCATATACTTGATCCCCTTCAACTCATATACTCCATCCGCCTCAATGCATACATTCCATTCGCCTCAATGCATTCACTCCATCCGCTTCAACGCATATACTTGATCCGTTTCAACGCATACACTCCATCCGCCTCAATGCATACACTCCATCCGCTTCAACGCATATACTTGATCCCCTTCAACGCATATACTTCATCCGCCTCAATCCATACATTCCATTCGCCTCAATGCATTCACTCCATCCGCTTCAACGCATATACTTGATCCGTTTCAACGCATACACTCCATCCGCCTCAATGCATTCACTTCATCCTCCTCAATGCATACACTCCATCCGTTTCAACGCATGGACACCATCCCCTTCAATGCGTATACTCCAACCGCCTCAATGCATACACTCCATTTGTCTCAATCCATTCACTCCATCCGCTTCAAGGAATATACTTGATTCGCTTAAACGCATACACTCCATCCGCCTCAATGCATTCACTCCATCCAATTGAATTCATTTCCTTCATTTCAGGTTATTTACACCATTCCTTTTCATTAACTTATTCAAGTCACTTTATTTGTTCTTTTCATTTATTCATCCGTTCATAATAACATTTAAAAATGCAATGAGCATTTACAAATAGGCCTAACTTTTACATTATATGATATACCAAGGCAAAGTTTCTAGTATATGGGTTAAAAAGTAGAATATTTAATATGCTTATTGAAGGAAGCGTGCTCCTTGTGGGCGGAGTTGTTTAGGAATTAACATTTTAAGTTTAATTTTGTCAGTAACTTATGTTAATGTTATAAAAACCGGTCACTGAAATTTTCGGAACGACCTCTTTGTCGGTCTGAGTTTGAAGCGGTGTGCAGATCAAATCAAATGGAAATTAAGTGGCTAAAAACGCTATGTAGTCAAACTCCCACGGAGATTTTGCATTATATCTAATGGATATCGTGTAATGAGTTTCTCTCATGCAATATAATATAGGTAACAAAGTGTCCTGAATAGATCGCCATGGTTAGAATTAGATACATCTTTCAAGATGTTTCTAAGACCATTCCAGTTGGTTTTTAAGTTTAGGACGGTAGGGATATACCTGATGCTGTTCTGTAATACTGACTTTACGACCGACATTGCGGCAATAAACATTTACGTACAGCTCATGCATTTTGTCAAGACACTCGCGATGCGCAGTAGGGGAACAACGTTTCTGTGGAGGGGGTAGGAGTAGAAGGGAACGTAGGGTGTTTTCTACAGAGTTCAAGGCAAAGGCTAACCCATTCCCCTATAATGCTTAAGTAGACTCATCCGATATCGTGCTCAGCTCTGTAGAAAGAGTGGGGGAGTATCTGGACATATTGCATGAGCTATAGTTAACAAGGATTTTAAATTAATGCAATCTCTACCATATTTATAATTATTTATTTATTATTTATTTATTTATTCTGGTGTAGTTAAGGCCATCAGGCCTTCTCTTCCACAACACCAGGAATACAAATACAATAATAGAAATAAACAGAAAAATCCACTTACAAAGTACCGTAAAGCTACACAAGAAATAAAGAGAGAGAGAGAGAAAAAAACACTATAAACAAAGTAAAGCCACACAAAAATATACACAGGTTGCAGTCACACAAACTTTAAATGAGTGATTAAGTATCATAATTAATTGTATCCTAACTAATTAACTAACATAAACAAGAAACTTGCAATTTTAATCTAGATTAAAAAAAATAAAAATTAAAAAAACACAAATCAATACTTCCAGCAATACCTAAAAACCATTAACTAAGACAACATTTAATTTTCAATTGTGATAAAGTCCGGCAGTCCCTGACGTCATCAGGTAACAAATTCCAGAGGCGAGATATTTCTACAATATAGGAAGATGAGTATAACACGTTCTATGATGAGGGATAGAAAGAAGTGCTTGATGTCGGTTTCGAAGAATTGTAAGAAATTGAAAGTGTGATATCAGATAATTTCGGAGTAAAAGTATGCATGATTCTAAATAGAAGAGACAGTGAATGTATTGTTCTTCGTTCCTTCAGACGCACCCATGAAAGTAACTGGAGGGAAGGCGTTACATGGTCAAATTTAACGAGTATTACACATGAATCGTATTGCACACATTATGAACACGTTGTAGTCTCTCAGCTAAGAGTGAACTTACATTAGTTAGCAAGGAATCGCAATAATCAAAATGGGGCATTACAAGCGTCTGAATAAGATTCATTTTTAGACTAAGTGGTAGAGATTCTTTCATATGAAACAAGGAGTGAAGTTGAGAAAATATTTTTTTGCAAATGTGTGTTACTTGAGTGTTCCAATTTAGATCGCTGTCCATAAAAATGCTAAGATTTTTAACTGTTTCTCTGTAGTTAAGCCGTTTAGATTGATCAATAAGCTGTATCTTCACGGTAACCCTTAGAAAGTGCAGTTATAACATTTTATCTGCAAGAAAGTAGAAGCAACAGGAAAGAAAGACCAGGAAAATAAGGTCAGTGAGGAAGGTAAACAAAGGAAACATGGGGTCTCGACAAGGAGGGGAAGTGAGGATGGGAGCAAACCTTCAACTAGCGGTATTGTGATAAGAAGGAATCAAGGACAGAATAATTATAGTTTAAGAAACTGTTGTTTATGGGAGGAGTGCATAAAGGAAAAGACAAGAAACAATGAGGCAAGAGACAAGGGCACAAACGGTAACAGTGAGGAGGAATAATTCGTGGGTAAAGAATTATGGTGAGGAAAATAGTGAAATAGTGTAATAATGAGGCAGAATATTAAGTGTAAAGTGAAAATAGAGTAGGAGATAAAGAATCAGTTATAGAATAAGGAAAATCAAAATGCTTTATAGTCAAAGGTAAGGAATAAAAGTAGTGTAGAGAAAATGTTCAGATGATAAGTAGTGCATGAACACGGTAAAGTTAAATAGAGCATGACATACAGAATTTATTGGAAGTGTTGACATTGACTGGAAAGGGACAGGAGAAGATGCTGCTTTGGGGAAATGAGTTAGGAAATAAAATAGGCTAGTTTGAAGGTATAAATAGGACAGAGAAGAGTGGATGGACTGTCTTGGTAGGTAGGTTATTTTACGACGCTTTATCAACAGCTTAGGTTATTTAGCGTCTGAATGAGATGAAGGTGATAATGCCAGTGAAATGAATCCGGGGTCCAGCACCGAAAGTTACCCAACATTTGCTCATATTGGGTTGAGGGAAAACCCCGGAAAAAACCTCAACCAGGTAATTTGCCCTGACTGGGAATCGAACCCGGGCCACCTGGTTTCGCGGCCAGACGCGCTAGCCGTTACTCCACAGGTGTAGACTCTTTGTAAGTTACGGATATAAAAAAATAGAAAAAGCGCACATCTATGTTGAAATTAATAGTATATATTGTAGTTAGAAGGCTATGGGTAGCACGTATACAGAAATGTGGTGGCGAACCATAGCCAGTAAGCTTGATGTATAAATAAATATATCATATCATTTTGGTATCTCTCTCTTTGTTTTCAAATATATATATAACACGATGCACATGTTTAAGGTACAAAATACGGCACATTCTGTATTAAAATATTAGCCTACTATATAAAACACCTACATAAACACCTATAAAGACACGTGAAATAAATACAGTATACATGATGATTCACGTGGATTTACCGTCCTTTATGGAGCATATTTCCGAAGACATTCCGAGCAAAAAATGCCATATAAACATGGATCCTATTCTCAATATTTACAGAGTTACGTTTCGTTATTGGAACGCATTGCTGTGAACGCGTGATCTTTATCAGCGTGCAGTCAGCAGCCAGCACGAGCACTACGGAAATCAAAGATAGCCGTATGCAGTTACGTAGAGCGACGAGTGCCGTTCACAAGCGTGCGGCCAAGTGTAAGTTACTCAAGCGGACGGCGACATTTTTAAAAATGTGTTGTAAACTCTCCAAGACTGTAAATTAGGATGCAAAATTGTACTGCAAATAATTAAGTCGGTGGAAACGGTGTGATTTGTAATAATAATTATTGTTGTGATAAGTGCGTAAGAATAATGTAATTTTCTAGTTAAAAATAGAAAAAGATGTCTGTACGAAGCAACTAAGGAGTTCACAGCACATTTTTAGCTTCATAAAACTTGTCAATTAAAGAAATAATACTTCGGCATGGTTCATTCTCTATTTGTGTTATTCTTTTACTTTCAAACTAAAGAAAAAACGTATTTTACAAACATCTTTAAATTGGTGTAAGTCTGAAAATATTGAGAATAAGAACTATGTTTATATGACATTTTTTGCTCAAAATGTCTTCAGAAATAAGCTCCATAAAGGACGGTAATTTCTTGTCAATCACCCTGTATATTCCGAAGTGATATAGTGTTAAAAGTTGTGTAATCAAGATGTATACATATAGGCCTAAAGAAGTTATAGATTGCCAATAACACTTTATCTACTGTATAAACAAACATGAAAAGCAACAAACAAACAAAACAGAGGAAAGACGGAGCAGAGTCGTGCACAAAAAATTCCCTCACATGTAAACCTAAGTTCTCACGAATTGAACTAAAGTCTTTCGAAGGGGACTTAGCGTATGGCAGCCGGCCATTTTTTATCTTTAAGAATTTACAAGAACGACATTTGAGAATAAAACGCTATAAATTGAAATGTTTTAATTTTAATTATGAGAAATTTTCTCTATGTACACTGCATAAATTCAGTTATTCATATCTACTTCTGCACACAAATTCAAAGAGGTAGATCGACCCAACTGCCATAAAGATTATTTGGGTACTGATGAGATGGGTAAACAAGAATAGTCTCAGCACACCAAATTAGAAAGAAAGTTCTGTTAAATGGACCAATAGAAAATGTTGTTTATCACGGGATGCTTTTCGAACTTCTATTGATAAAATATGGAAAAATGTTAAGGGAATTATTATTATATTACATAGAATTTCAAACCATAGTACTGATAGAAACGTCATTTGTCATTTTGTTTAAATATAAAGTAGAATAATATTTTTTGACTATTACCGGTATACACTTTTATGTAAATATTATGGAGAAAATTGAGGTTATTCTTAGTGTTATAATTAAATTTTGATCATAATTAATATACAGGATGAGTCATAAGTATGTTTGGAAAACGCGTGAGCGTGCTCTTGGATAAAAAATAAGAACAATTCCTTATATGAAAATTTGACGGAAAATGCTTATTTATTGAAGAAATGGTCATACTTTGTTTTTACTCTTTTCTATTATGTCACAAGCACATACATGAAACTTGTCATTTAACGTTTACAAAAGGTATTCAATGTGTCGCTCTCCATTGTTTACACATGCCTGAGCACAACGTACACACGACTGGCGAGTTCATTCGAACACGATGTTGTCATCACGGAGCAATTGGCATGCATTTTGAAAACAAGTTGCAATAGCTCCTCTACATCATTCACTGGTGTTGCACAGACGGCAGCCTTCAAGTAACCCTAAAAATAAAAATCTAATCGGTGAGGTCGGGTGATCTGGGTGGCCAAGGCACTGGACCACAGCGTCCTATCAAAACAAAAACAATGTACTACTGTTTTGTCACTGTGTTGTTTGTAAACAAACTGGTTCAAAATCAAAACGAAAACACAATAATATGATCAGATATTTATGAAAACAAAACTCACTATTACTGTTTTTGCAATAAATAAGCACTTTCCGTCAAATTTACTGATAAGGAATTGTCCTTATTTTTGATCCAGGAGCACGCTCCCGCGTTTTCCAAACATACTTATGACTCACTTTGTATATCACCATCTTCACTTTAAGGGATTCTGCTCCTTTCGTTTTCACAGTGAACCCATGCTCATTTTAATGGTATAACCGAGCGCCTCTTCCAACCGACTGTTAGTAAAAGGGGGAAAAAAAAAAACATTTTTTATTCACTCATTTTTAATTTTTATGTTCACATTATTTTAGTTTGCAGTTTCTTATTTATTCATTTATTGATTTTACATTCAATTCTTTTAAGATAATTTCGTTATTTATTTGATCTTACTAGGCTCTGAAATACGTGTTGGAAACAATTAATATGCAAGGAATGAATAGCCACAATATCAATACATTTGTTGTACTACACATAGAACCAAAAAAAAAAGATGAAACTAAAAGCACTGGTAATTTCAATGTCATGTTTTCAGATGAGTTGTATAGATACAATAAAGTTTATTGGATAGTTTTCAGTCTACAAACTTATCAAACAACGTAAAAGGTTAAAAACCAGTTACTTTATTTTTCTCTATACGAATAATAATGCAATGGGTTTTTTAACCTTTTACTTTGTTTGATAAGTTTCTAGACTGAAAACTATACAATAAACTTTATAATATATAATATTATAAAAAATGAATGGGGTTATATTTTACAAAACATTAGCGATGCCAACAGTCTTGATGCATGGTTGTGAAACCAAACTAGAAAGATAATCCAAAGTAAATTACACGAATCAGAGATGCAATTTTCAGATGAACTCGATTGCACAAAGTTAGATCACTTCATATAATATGTTATTTGATTAATTGCCTTCAAATAGCTACTAATACCATCAAAGTGTAGTTAATCGACATGAATGCAATGGAGGGAGAAAGGAACTGGCCACCCTACCCCATTATCTCCTGGCCTAGCTGCCTCATAAGTGGTGCTTTTTGGTATCACTTGTGAGGTTCAGACCTTGCTTCGGACATTTGACTAAACAACAGCAACCATCAGAGATGTGATATAACAATATTTATTTTTGTAAAAGTAGGTAGTAAAATAATAAATAGGTACCGGTATATTCCATGTATGTCGGGAACTTGATAACATGACTCAAAACTAATATAATATTCAATAAATCTGCAAGCTTTGGCGTATTAACAAAATGAAATAACATTAAATACATACTCGCATATTGAATTTAGTTACAATCATTATTACAACACAGACAATTCAGGTAAAGAACAAGACTTAAAGTAGACGTCTTTTTGTGTGAAATGACATTAAGACACTTCGAAAATAAATCGAAGTTAAATATTGTAGATATTAATTTTGAGGAAAGCATCCTCATAGATATTATTAGATCATAAAAAGGAAGAAGCAGAAATCATAATCTATTACATAAAGAATCAGAAATTACAAGCTAAACTCGTACTTTGAATAGATACCAACAAAATCCGGCCATACATTTTATATTACCAACTGGAAGGAACGAGAATTGTTGGAATATTTTAACATGTTTGACGATTTTATTTTGTGTGCCCAAAGTGACCACCTGGCACATAATCGTGAAGGTTTATGAAAAAGGGTTATGGATTTATAGGCATTAAAAACTAATATTATTACTCGCTATAATTTATAAATATCCAAGCCTAGCCTCCAGTTCTTTTAGATTCCATTCAGTAATTCATTTGGTTCCGTTAACGATCTTTAACTCTCATAACTAACGGACGGTTAACAAGGTCCATTGTCCAGTCATCATGGGTCATTTTTTTCTCTTTATTATTATATCAAATGCTTGTCAACTAAGCTTAAAATCCCTCCTAACGAACACCGTATTCATTAAATTACACTCGATGTCATTTTTAACTTTGAGGGTGCTATTCATAGACATTTCACTAACCCGCGCTACGAGCGTACTAAACTAGCCCCGGCTATGGACTGATTACTCGAACAGGATTCATATCATATCATATCATATTGCTAACACTGGTTTATGAATACGTCAGACATTAGTTCGCTGATCATCCACCGGAAGACCGCGCTATGGATATCTATGAATATGGCCCTTAGTGTCTACAACTCCAGGCTTAAAATGATATAGGCATAGGCCTATAGATTTTATACATAAATAGAATAGAATAGAATAGAATAGAATAGAATAGAATAGAATAGAATAGAATAGAATAGAACAGAATAGAATGTTTTATTTTCGCTGGCAGAGATAAGGTCATAAGGCCTTCTCTTCCACTCAACCAGACTTAATCAATAAAATAATGATATACATATTTAAATTATGAATACTTACAATACACTAAAGATTCTCGAGCAATATTCCTCAATTAAATTTTAACGACTAGTACATGTTTATTTAATGTGACGTAAAACCTATAAGAAAAAGTAATAACTTAATTTATAAGCTAATGTAATTCAATTCAGTCTATTATAGAATTATAAGCTAATGTTGAAATAGCTAGTTGGTTAAATGATGAGAAATAATTTAATAGAAATTTACTAGAGCTATATTATAGGGAGCAAATATAAAAATAAAATATATTGATACAATGACAATAATATTAATGTAATTAGATTTTGCTATTAGAAGTTATGTATTCTTTTAGAGAAATTAATGGTAATATAAGAATGGACTGATATTAGTTTCATCGTAAGGAACAAATATGAGTCAGTACATATACATGTTGAGTCAAACCTAGGAGACTGGCATATCAGCTGCTCCCTTCCATCTCTGGCAGCATTACAACGTTACAAGTGATATTTCGCCTATGGCGTTTGAGACTAAAAAATTGGGACACAAAAAAGAAGGGACTAAACATCTCTGGGACAAAAAATAGAACGAAAGTTACTTGTATCATTTGCTTGGGACAAATTTTCGTACATTCTGTTCTAGGACGACCAATATTCCTATGACCTTCTGGTTTATAATGTAGAAATTTTTACTTATTCTATTAGATCTATTCGCAATAATGTGATCATAACAGCTATTTCTATTTAAAAATATATATATTTTTTTCATTTAGATTAAATATATTAATCTATTTCTGTTTTCATTATTCTTCATTTGATCAAGCAAAGTAAGACCAGCAACTCTTGTTAAAAACGTCTTTTATTTGTTTCAATTTTCCTTGTTTGAGATCTATTTAGTGCCCAATTCTCTGAACTATACATCAGTACTGCGACAGCCATCACTTTATAAAATATGAGTTGTGTGTCGATTGGGGTTTTGTTTCTCAGAGTTCTGTGTATTATACCACACGTATATTGAAATTTATACAGTCTATTTAAAGGTTATTTTTCCTGTTATATGATAAATCACATCCAAAATAATTAAAATGAGAAACTTCTTTTATTGGTTCATTATTTACAGTATAATTAACTTATATCTTGCCGGTTGCTTACCTTCAAATGTCATTACTCTAATTTTATTGCTTTTATATAAACAAATAAGTATGTGAATTATTAATTGAAAGAAATACAGAGAATCTTACGTGATTTATAGAGCAGTTCTTCAACATATCTTCCATTAAATTCTATACTATGGTATTAAAGGCATACAGTAGCATATCAGTGGTTTGAGTCATATCTCCTAAACAGAAAACAAAAAGTGGAAATCAACGCAATTAATAACTCCTTTAAATCTACTTCAACATGGGGAAATGTTCATACAGGGGTCCCACAAGGATCTATATTAGGGCCTCTTCTTTTTCTAATATTTATAAATGACCTTGGCCCCATAATAAAAGGAATAGGTTATCCTATACTATTTGAAGATGACATAAGTATCATAATTACAGACAAGAACTTTGCCACATTCAAATATAAAACAGAGACAATGCACCTTAAAATTTATGACTGGTTTACAACTAATAAACTAGCATTAAACATTAATAAAACTAACATAATTCAATTTAAAGGCACTTCAGATTTAATCTCTGAAACATTGGACACAACTATCAACAATATACCTCTACTACTGCGTGTTCAGTTCAAAGTGTGTCGTGGCTCGCTGTATGCCGTCATGTTGCTAGTCCTTGAGCCTAGAGCAGGTATGCTCAAAATTGTAAAAGCGCCGATTACACGGATGATGCTGCACTGCATAACACACACAGTGTACGGACTGGGCTCCGCAACTACATTGCAGCACCGCCTGTGGCATCGCTCTCATACTCTAACAAATACGGATAATAAACTGAATTTGAAAAAGGAAAGAATATACACTGTAATATTCAGTTATTACATTGTGTATTATATTTAATATATTTATGATATTATTATATCATAGATAATGTTATTTTCATATTCCACCATACATTGCGGTCTGTTCAACATGTGTATTGTTTTCTGCAAGTAATCGGAAATCTATTTCAAACGAATTTACTCAATGCGCAGCTGGCTCAAAAAATGCTCATCTGTTAATCGGGATCTATGTTTGGATTTAGCAACTTTCATTTTCTAAAATGATTCTTCGCACACATAAGTCGAGGCAAAGGTAGCTAACATAGTGGCAGCGAATAAGCTCATCGTGGGATATTTCGTTTTGTTAATTTTTTAATACTTCTATGCTTGTCAAGTCATATTCTCTGCATTTAGTTCTCAATTCTACGTTACTTTGTAAATCAATTAACTCGTCCTGGAACTGCACTCTCACGGATTGTACTAAATTTACTACGAAAGGATTAACAAAAAGTTTAATATTACTTTCCATACGTCTAAAATCACTAAATCTGTGTTCTGTGAATTCAAATTTGAGTTGTTCCAGTACACAGATATAATTAACTATATTTTGTTCAGGCACCATATATCTCTTTACAAGTTCACCATCCGTTTTAGTGCCTTAACTAAACTACACAACTTGCTCCTAAACATAGACTCTTAATTCTTCGACTCTCTTCAATGTTTGGCCTTTCATTAAGTGCTTTCAATTCTTGAAACTGTAGTGCCTCTGAAAAATTATTTTATCACAACATGTATTTCTGTTGAAATAAAATCACCACAATAATAATAATAATAATAATAATAATAATAATAATAATAATAATAATAATAATAATAACAATAATAATAATAATAATAATAATTATTATAATATACCTAACAATAGTAATAACAATACTACTACTACTACTACTACTACTACTACTACTACTAATAATAATAATAATAATAATAATAATAATAATAATAATAATAATAATAATAATAACGTTGGTATATGAATACATATTACAGAAAACAGCTTCCCTGTCACTTCGGCATGTTCTGGATGTCAGAGCGTATGATGTCATTTTATGTTGCTCAGTAGTATTCCTGGCAATACCTTACAACATAGTAAACACTTTATCGAACGCAAAACAATATGGTATATGTCGTTTGCTTACAGAAGGTTTTGACTCTGTCATTGTCCCGCACTGTTCGTACGTTACTAAGTACTTGAATTGCCTTCCGCAGTCATCCGTCGAGCTTCGAACGAGGAGCAGCACGCTCTACATTCGAAGGTTGTGATTACAGAACGTAATTGGGAGTCAGAGAATGAGCATACCTGGCCTAGAGAATTCCATCTCCCTACACTTCCACAGAGGCGTATTGCCTATGTGTCAGAGAAGTTGCCTAGCAAGTACGGCGTTCATTCTGAAGAGTACTTACCGATACGTACGGTAACACCTGTAGTGGCAGGAATGTGAACTGTTTGGAAACACGTATTGAGGTGAGTTTTTTTCTTACTGTCGGGATATGCGGAGAGGGTTAAGACGATTACTTAAGTATTTGTTGACATTAATTTCGACGGTCAACATGGACACGGAGCATTTGATTTGTGTTGTGGAATGTTGCCGTACGCAACCCATGATAACAAATACCCTGCGTACGACTTGGCCGCGCAAAACACAGTTCGAAAAAGGTTATGGTGGCACACAGACTTTACAGGCCGCCATCTGTTGCTACGACGTTCAAGTTATATCGTACACGTTCTCAAGTTCAGATTGAACTAGGCAACTACTCTGACATAAAATCTGAAACTCGCTTCAAATCGCTGACTCACAACAGTGACGTCATAACACACTTTGAAATGAACGCCCAGTAGAAACATCAACAACCAAATTTCTTGGTTTGCATATTAATAATACAATAAATTGGAAAAATCATATCAAAGAAATAACCCCCAAACTTAGCTCAGCATGCTTCGCAATTAGATCGTTACAACAATTTCTAAACTGTAGTATCTTAAAGACAATATATTTTGCCTATTTTCATTCCATTATGTCCTACGGAATAATATTTTGGGAAAATTCTGTAGATAGTAAAAGTATATTCTTATTACAAAAAAGAGCCATTAGAATAATAGTTGGAGCAAAGGCTAGAGAATCATGTAGATTATTTAAAAAAAAAACTAGAGATTCTAACCTTAACAAATCAATACATATACTCTACAATAAATTTCCTCTTACGTAATAAAGAAAATTTTCCAACTAACTCAGCCATACATAGTATAAATACCTGCAGAAAGAATGATTTTCATACGCCATAATCAAATTTATCACGCTTTCAAAGGGGAGTACGTTACATGGCGATAAAAATGTTCATAGTTTTCCTGAAGACATTAGGAATCATAGCCAAAACCCTGCATTATTCAAGGTAAAACTAAAAAATTACTTAATATTTCACACTTTCTATTCTGTAGATGAATTCTTGACATTTCATAGTACTGTGTAAATATTATAATACTATTAAATGGTAAACATATTACATTGTATAAAATATTATTGTCGTTAAGGTATTAATTCTATACATATTTCATATTTGCATTTTATATGTACTGCATTTTATTGTTAAACATAAGAATTGGACATATTCTTTATTCTATGCTATAAAGCAAATGTAAGAATATTATGGAACGAACCTACCTACCTACCCACCCACCCACCCACCCACCCACCCACCCACCCACCCACCCACCCACCCACCCACCCACCCACCCACCCACCCACCCACCCACCCATCCATCCATCCATCCATCCATCCATCCATCCATCCATCCATCCATCCATCCATCCATCCATCCATCCATCTATCTATCTATCTATCTATCTATCTATCTATCTATCTATCTATCTATCTATCTATCTATCTATCTATCTATACATATGCTGCAGAGATGTATGAAGTTCTCAACACTCGGTATAGGAGAACGGAAACCTGTTTTTGCCACAGGCATATTATATAATTTAACACCACAATGGTTGTGTAGTCTCTCGAAAGCGCCGTCGAAACTTGCGTGAACACAACTCCCAAGACGTCTTTTACAGTGGAGTCGTATCAAGTAGGAAAATGCATTTCTGTGTACTACACGTATAAGTGTTTTTCAATACATGTATTTCTCAATAGAATCAGATAGCCACATAAGTGAGAGCGTGGCCGAATAAATGATAAGGAAAACCCAAACCCACGCATATCCTCAAGCCTAACTGCCGGCATTCTTATCAAACTGTGAGACAGCTATGTGCTTTGAACGTTGAATTTTGGAAGATTTTTCCAAAAATTAATACATCCTTGAAACATGTAAAAATATCGGAATGGAGGACATTTTGAGTAACTGCTCCGAAGTACAGGAAAGATTCTCTTCAATTCCGTAAATAAATATTTCATTAGTTACGTGAAAGTTTAACTGCCACACAGCAGTGAGATGGGAAGGATAACATTAATGAATATAACTGTTTGCAGGACTGCAGTACCAAGAGACGGCAAGACAGCCGGTGCCGGTCTCTTAGGAATGAATCACTGTTGTAAATTACATATATGATAAGGGAAATTATTTTAGTGTTTGTGGTTAGACTATTTTATTATAGTTGATTGTGACCTTTGTGATATTTTCGAAATGTTGACATAAAATTAAAACTTCCGAACTTTTTAAAGAGCGTAATTCGTGTGACAATTCAATCAATTTATTAATAAATATAATTAAGTACATATCTTGTATTTCAAAATGATAATGAAATTAAAACTTCCGAACTTATTAAAGAGCGTAATTCGTGTGACAATTCAATTAATTTATTAATAAATGTAATTAAGTAAATATCTTATGTCCCAAAGGAATAATGAAATTAGAACTTCCGAACTGATTGAAGAGCGTAATTCGTGTGATAATTCAATCAAACTATTAATAAATATAAGTAAGTAAATACTTATGTTCCGAAGGGATAATGAAATTAAAGAACACAATTCGTGTGATATTCAACCAATTTATTAATAAATATAATTAAGTAAACATCATGATGAAAATAAATCTTCCGAACTTATTACAGACCGTAATTCATGTGATAATTCAATCAATTTATTAATTAATGTAATTAAGTAGCTATATATCTTATGTTCCGAAGGGATAATTAAATTAAAACTTCCGAACTTATTGAAAGGTGTAATTCGTGTGATAATTGAGGTAATTTACTAATAAATGTAATGAAATAAATATAATATGTTCCGAAGTAATACGAGTAATATACGCATGAAAATTGATGAATTTTGATGTTACTATGACAGCAGATGTTGAGATATCCTTTGGAAGAAAGTGACATTTTCATAAAGATTCTGACCGGGTTAACGGTGTATGCAAGCGTTGTAGTCGACGTTGGAAATCAAATATATTAATAAACCTTCAGAGTGACCAAAATATCTAAATTATATATTATTTTATGCTCGACCATGCCGAAATGTAGTAATTATACACCTGGTAGCAGACCTTTAATGCATGTCATTAAAGTATACCTACTCATTAAAGGTCAGGTCTTTCAGCCAATGACGATTCAGGTTACAACTGTTCAGCCAATGACAGGTCAGCTTTATACCGTTATAAAACCGCAAGTATCGATTATTCTCGGATATGCAATGGAAAGAGAATTAGCGAAAAGTCACGGAGGCTGGAAATCCAATACTGTCGCAGAAGGTTATGTTCTGTTACTATAATAATTAGCGTTAATTGTAAATAATATTCAAATAAATTCAATTTGTCATCTCGTTTTTCAATGTCTAATTTAATTTCAATGTTATCTCTGTAGGTTCTTATGGCCTAGCAAGGTCAATGTGGACATCTGTTCCTCGGAAAAAAATCAATACTTTCGCGTCTGCGCACATCTCACAACATACGGAACATTCCTCAATGTCAAATGCAAATAAAATTAATAATATCAAGTTAGAAATATGGTCGAGCATAAAAAGTCGTATGAAACTCGCCTATAATGGTAATTAAGAAGCTCGTATGAAAATTATGAAACTCGCTTGCGCTCGTTTCATAAATATCCATGCTCACTTCTTAATTACCTTCATTATAGGCTTGTTGCATAATGTGCTATTAATGTACCGAAGTACATATGATATTTCCATGCAGATATTCTGCGTCATCATACGATGAAAGACTAATGGAACCAAAGAGTTGGAACTTAAACTGAGACGATTCTGTCCGACACCGGGATGGGTATCCGGTATGGCTTAGTGGATAAAGCATCAGCACGTGGAGCTGAAAACCCGGATTCAAATCCCGGTGCCGGAGAGAATTTTTTCCGTTCCATTACTCTTTCATCGTATGATGACGCAGAATATCTGCATGGAAATATATGTACTTCGGTACATTAAAATAAGACGGCGCTTATTCCGTCGGATCCCGGCCAACTAGTCACTCATAACGAGTGCACCTCAGCACATGTGTGGTCTTCGGTCCTACGTTCATAGACATCTATGACGTAGTGCAGAGGGCGGCCACTAGAGGGAACCCAAGAGTTGGAACTTAAACGGAGACGATTCTGTTCCGACACCGGGATAGGTATCCGATGTGCTTAGTGGATAAAGCATCAGTACTTAGAGCTGAAAACCCGGGTTCAAATCCCGGTGCCGGAGAGAATTTTTCTCCGTCCCATTACTCTTTCATCGTAGACTATCAAAAGAAAAATGTCTATTTTTTTTCGTCTACGGAATAGATAATACTGCTGTTAATAATACAAACTGACGACGTACATATAATTTAATAATTATATTCAGCCTTTTTTTTTTCAAGAAAATTACAGGACAAGTAAAATATTTATTCAAGAGTCAACTCCAAAATTAAATTTAAGAGTAGCTTATAGAAAATTATGTAGATCGTTAAAAGAAAGAAACTTCAACAAATTAGGAAAATTTCTTAAATGCGGTAAAAAAAATTGGGAGGAGAAAGCTAAGTTACAAGAGTATTCATGGCAGTAAGCACTAGTTATCTAAGATAAAAGGTGTCATTTTAATAGTAAACAAACTCTTAAGGCGAGTACCTGGAAAACAGAAATGTGACCGGATCACAATTAAGTGATGATGTTTAGCATGTATATGTTTCGATGACACTAATGATTATGTATATTAACTAACTTCACATATAAATAATAATCGCACTAAATTATACTACCACTACCAAATGAATATATACAAATAATAGAAACCTATCTAAAAACGACTTAGAATAATAAAAATAACGGCATTAGTTTAAAAAACGTTTTAGTGACAGTGTAGTTCATGAAAGATTCGTAACTCAATTCCAAAGCTCCGCCCTTCAACACAACGCATTTAGTACGCAGACGTTACTTTTTTCAGGGAGCACTATGTAATGAATATTTCAAGAAATACAAGAAAGGACGCTCAGTAAAACAATACGTCTGCGCAGTTCAGTTCTACAATAAAACAAAAGCCGCTCACAGATCTCAAATCTTCACCTGAACGAAGCGACAGTATTTTAAACACTTTCAAGCTTTGTAGTACATATCGGCGCAAAGTAATATGGATACTAACCTAACGCAGTTTAAAAAAGTAACTACTGAGAGGTTTCGATACGTCTTCTTGTTATTTAGTGTAGCAGGACTCCCAATAAACGTGGAAAATACCACAAAATTGCGCTTTGTGTACAATGCGGTAATGCTAATGTGTACATATTCGTTGTATATCGCAACCGTTCTTGAGCTTATTTTTGGAAAGAGTGATATCAAACATTTTATGAAGACGTTTCGCGACTTTATAGCTATGTTCATGTATATGTGGCTGGAGTTTAATATAAGGTACCTACACTTCACAGAAATTAAAATTTTCTGAACAAATTTCAATGTTACTTGTATATGACAGTTTTCAATTTAATATTGTTATGATATTTATCTTATATACTTGAATCACGAATATTTATTTGCATACAAATTTCAAACTTTCCACCGAGATATTTCAATCTGTACTTATGTTTTATGACCTACTTCATTTCTTTGCTTTCATAAGCATTGCTTTATTCAGTTACTTATAAAGTTTTTAAAATATAGTATATTTACTATTTGTATTATATATTATACATATGCATGTTGTTTCGAAAATATTACTTTCTTCATTCTTGTAAACTTCTTCTACTAGAATAATTGTATTTTATATATATTTTAAGCTAGAGATTTACTTTTCCGTATATAGCAATCTCGTGTTTTCAGTAATAAAGTCTCCAAATTTTATTGGTATTAGTTTAATAGTTTGGAGTTATTCAAATATTTTCAAAATTATCAAAATAGGCCTATATCCCTTTTCATAAATGTAAGTTACAGACCATAACAGAATTGTACAGCACATATACATACAATTTAACAACAGAACCTAAACTTCAATTTTTAATGCATGAGTATGAGTGGTATGAAAAAATGTAATCAAACTAAATTAAAAGTATTTAATTTATACTAACCAGACATAATATTTAATTTTTTTTAGTTTTGAAAGTATTTGCTTTATTCAATGAAAGTTTTTAGTTTTATTATTATTATTATTATTATTATTATTATTATTATTATTATTATATTTATATTTATAATTCTATTTCTATTTTTATTTCTATTTCTATTTTTTCTATTTCTATTCTAGTTTTTATTTCTATTTTTGTTTCTAAAGGACTCAAATTCAAATCCTTCAATTTCAACTATTTTTAGTAATATGATTCACTTTAATTTTCTTTTGACATCTATTGTATTTTCATCGTAAACTTTTATATATTTATTTGTTTTCTGGATCCTTGCGGTCACCCTTATTGAAGAGCAGATGGTTTTATTTTATAAATCAGATATATGCAATACTTTTCAGAACGTACTACAGTAAAATTTTCAACTTCTTGACTAAAAATTCGTTGGAGCCTATAGTATTTGAATTTGAGTAAATATATAAAAATAGAAGTGTGTTTCTCCCGCCAAGAAAACCTGATTTTAATAATTGTCAAATATAACTAAGGCACAAATTTTGAGGGCGGTTGTGTTCATAAAATTAAACCAACATATAAATGAAATATCATTGATAATTAAAAAAAAAAGAAGTTTATTTTTTTTTTCTCGAAAAGTCGCCAAAATTTCACCATTTTCTCCTTTAACTTCTTCTTACAGGCTAAAAGAATTTTGATACGTAACTTCAAAATTTTCATGAAAATGATGGCGCTGAAACATAATTTAAATTGAATATATACATAATACAAATTAGAAGAGAATTCAAAAGTAACAAAACTAGTAATAATAATAATAATAATAATAATAACAATAATAGTAATAATAATATTACTAATAATAATGATATTAATAATAATAATAAATTCAGGTAAAATAAACTGTTCACTGCATTAAAAATAATTACTGAATATTTAATTATTCGAGCCTACTGAACACTGACCTTATAGAGCATTGAATATTTCCACTAAATACAACTTTCATATTCTTACTAGTGAATGGAGGAATTTACGATTAATATTGCTGTGAAAATTGTATAACTTTGTTTTAGCTACAGAGTGAAAAACTTACGTCTGCTCCTCAGACTATCAGAGTCGTTCACATACGCAGATCTGCCAACAAAGGACTCTGAAACCGGAGACGAGACCATTGTTGGATTTATACCGCGCTTGCACTCTGCTATGAAAAGGGCAATCATTGCAGCTCTTGTGATTTATTTCATACAGTCCATCATACGAACTATAACGACCCGTGGATTGATGTACAATGGCTGGTACTATTTGGATTTTTCTGCCAGTCCAACATTTGAGCTTATACAGATAACCCAGGTAAGGGCAGTACTTTAATTTCTTTTAACATAGTATAGTTATATTCTCAGAGGGTGCAACTAAATTAATTTAATTTGATGTAGGTGAAGCACTATTTTCGAACATTTTCCAAAAAGCATGTAAATTCGCATTAGATACAATTAAATGGTAATTTATTACAAACAGTATTGAATTTCTTTGATCCGATTATTTACTGTGTTTTCAATACCTACTAAAAATATTTTGTCACAATATATCAAATGTTTAGCATTATTAATATAATTATATTACGTACTAATTACACGTAGTACAAAGTTGATATTCTGTTACGTCCTTGATATCTAAGTATTTATTTTATCATTTCTTTCCAACTTCGGCCTATCCCGGTTTTAGGTTAAGAATTCTATTTAAATTAATCGACATTATTTTAATTATCTTCATATGTACGATTTACTTCTGTCGAGAAGAACGTACTTCATATTTAACAACTATTACTCCACAAATTATGAATTTCTATTTTTTTTTTTTTCAAATGAGGGGAAATCGGAATCTTCTTTAAGCCTGACACAACGATAAGCCTATTGTACAGTCTGATTTCCTGTCACATTGAGTACGTGGAAATACAGTCAACTCCTGTTATAGTGAACCTCTGTGGACCAGTGTATTTCGTTCACTGTATCCGAGGTTCACTAAAACCGAAGTGTCTGTTTTTATACTACTGACGTTGCTATACATACAATATTAATGACCGTTTGGAACAGACTACGTTCAATATCAGTAATAATGTTTGCTGTATCTTCCAACTTAAACAATTTACGCTTCGACATCCTGATGTTCACAGTTCGAAACTTGAATCTAATCTGGCCATGTAGGTAGTAGGCACTGACCGATTTCGCACCTCTTCCCACTAGAGGTATGTTACCGTGTACTCGGACTTGGAATTTACCCGGGTTCACTTTTACAAAGATGCAGGAGGAAGGGTTGAGGATCATTGTACCGTAATCCTTCTTGTATTTACCCTTTGGTCATCACTCCGCTCCCATTTACAAAAGAAAATACTTTCTCTTCCTATTCTTCTAATAACCTCTTTTAAAGGAGTCAGAACTAATCCTTCCTTTATCCCTCACTGCGTACACTACTTTCTTTTAACGTGCTTCAAGCTGTCCAGGAAGCTGAACAAATTCTTTGTCTTTCAAAGCACTTAAGAAGTAGAAGGTTTGAGATTTTGTTCTGAACATATTCTTGGAAGTTTATAGGAGAAAGAGTTTCCTAAATTACAATTTTGGCCATTTCATAATTACATTTTCTTGGGGAAGTTCTAGTTTTAGCTTCATTACAACCGAAGTGAGGGTTCACTACTACGGAAATATTAATGTACGTTTTAATGTTCTGGTTCGGGACCAACGATTTAGGTTCATTATAGCCGAATGTTCACTATAACCGAGTTCACTATATCCAGTGTTGACTGTTTGCATACATTATTCATGTGAACCTCCCCAGAATTCATGATTTTAGATGTAATAGCCTATATGGAATTTCTAGGAATAACTAGGCTACCTGAATATAGAAAAGCTATTGCAATGCATATGAGATCCAAAATATATTAGATTTTAATGAATAAGAAAATGAACCCACGAATTCTCTTTTCCTGTAATAACATACTTGACTACACAACAAAACGTTGGGCACTAGTACTGTTAAAAGGAAAAACCAATGTATTTACACTGGTACTCATCTATTATATTGCCCTACGATTTCATTACTATGTCCATATCAATCACAGACTTTACGCTAATAAACTTCGGAAACATCCATCCTACGTTGCCAGAATTGTGTTAGTTAAAGGTACGATCGCAACCTACATGTTAGAGTGAATTTTAATTTAAAATCAGTACAGATCGTATATCATCATACTCGTAATTAAACATTCATATTTGAATGTATACTGTCATCTATAACTCTTGACGTATTTCTTTGCTAATGTTTCCAAAAATGTTTAAATGCAGTACTTTTCTGCTTATTTCCCTATAAAACTTTTCGTCCATATAATATAGGCAGATAATAATAATAATAATAATAATAATAATAGTAATAATAATAATTATTATTATTATTATCATTTATTTATTTATTTAATCTGGCAGAGCTAAGGCCAGTAGGCCTTCTCTTCCGCCCAGCCAGACTCTAATTCTAATTGAATACAATTGCTTACATAGTTATTACATTAATATCTAGACCATAAAACAACATGAAAGTAAATAATGAAAGTTGGATAAGTAACGTTAGTGTGACAATAATAAACATTGGTAAGAAATAGTTATAATAATAATAATAATAATAATAATAATAATAATAATAATAATAATAGTAATAATAATAATAATAATAATAATAATAATAATAATAATAATAATGAGAATTTAGCTATTTATCTTTGATATATATATATATATATATATATATATATATATATATATATATAACCATTAAACATTGAGAAACCTGAAACAGCTATTATTGTTAACAAGAGTTGTTAGAAAAATAATTCGCTAGTCTATTCTTAAATTGGTTTGATGTCTGACAGTCCCTGACATTACTCGGTAGGGAATTCCAAAGCCGAGGTACAGCCACAGTGAAAGAAGATGAATATGAGGATGTTCGGTGGGAGGGAATGGATAAAATTGAGGAGTGTTGTGATCGTGTGTCTAGGTTATGATGGGTGGATAAATTTTGAAAACGAGACGCAAGATAGACAGGAGTGGAGAAATGCAATATGTGAAAGAGAAGCGAAAGACAGTGGATTTTCCTACAATCTTCTAGACGGAGTGAGGACAACATTTCGAGGGATGGTGTTACGTGATCAGCCCGGCGAATATTGCAGACGAAACGGACGCACATATTATGAACACGTTGTAGTCTCTGCGCCGAAGTAACGCTTAGGTCAGTAAGCAGAATATCACAGTAATCGAAGTGGGGCATCACGAGTGTTTGCACTAACATTTTTTTTTATTGGAAAAGGGTAGAAAATTCTTCAATCGCCTAAACGAGTGGATTAATGAGAATATGTTTTTGCAGGTTTCTGCAACTTGAATGTTCCAATTTAAACTTTTATCCATATAAATACGTAGATTCTTTACTGATTCACGGAACGGAATTTCGGTGCCGTATATTTTAATCGGGGACAAATTTGGTATGGTAATAGTGCTTAACAAACGTGAATGGCCCACATTGATTGACTGTGATTTTTCTCGATTTAGTTTAAGTCGGAATTTCCGTGTCCATGTCCAGATTGATAAATAAATAAATACTAAATAAATACTAAATTGAGTCCAGATCGTCATTAATTTTAGTTATTGCATAATTTATTTCGTCAGTTTGGAATTTTATGTATATTTGAAGGTCGTCTGCATAGAGATGGTGTCGGCAGTATTTTAGAGATTCTGATATGTCGTTGATATAGTATCGAAGTCTTTGCTGAAGTCAAGGAAAGTCATTATTGTCAATTTACGTTCGTCCCGGGCCTCGCGTAGGTCTTCCGTGATTTTAAGTAATGCTGTACTTGTGTTATGTCCGGCCCTGAAACCTGATTGATAAAAGTCGAGAAGTTTGTATTTGTTTAAGTATTCTGTCAGTTGCTTGTGTACAATGCGTTCCAATGCTTTGGCTAGGGCAGGTAGGATGCTGATAGGTCTATAGTCGTTATAAGATGTCGGTGTTTTGGTCTTGGGAATTGGATGGACAAAAGCGAGTTTCCATTGCTGTGGGTAAGTCGAAGTCATAATTGAGGCGTTGAAAATGTGAGTCACAATCGGTAGTATTACGTCTATGATTTTGTTTAATAACGAAATATTGACGTGGTCTGGTCCTTTTGCTTTAGTTGTGATTCGTTTCAGGGCTTTCTTTACGTCAGATTGCGTAATATACAAAAAGTGAAAATTTTCCCTAGAGGGGATGGTCCGTAGGTTTAAGAGTTCAGATACGCATAGTGAAAGAGATTGTTCAGTGCTAACGTTAAAAACTTAAGTGTAAAAGTGACCTCAGCTAACACACTCATGTACAGTGAAAAATGCTAAACTAGCGTATGATTTAAGATGTCATCTATCTGTAATAGTACAGTAAAATGTGTTTTATTTATTTATTTATTTCATCAATCTTTGTTCACGTCATGGCGGATTAGATGTATTCCATTTCTTGTAAAATGTATTATGAAGTAAGAACACTAAACTTCCTCGGAATGGCTCACCGATATGTACTCCAGAGACACTTCTATGTAGGAAGCCTTAGCCCTACATAGGACACTAATGACTGATTAATTTATATTAGACAGAATTCTAAATTAAATCAAAAGTTTTCAAGACAAAACTTTAGATATTGTAAAATCTAAAGAAATTACATGAATAAATGTAAACGTATTTATTTGGTAGAAGGAAATATTTTGCTGTTGGAATTCGTTACTGTACATTTTCAATACCTAACCTGCTGGTAATCAATCACTGTATGTCATACACCTTGTTGAGACCAAAATGTTATTTAAATAATATTTAGACGTTTAGCAAAGCACAAAGTTACATACTTGTTGTATATTTTGTTCGATGTATGTTCTTCGTGACATTTACAAATTCGTACCTCAGTCACAAAATGAATTGAATGTTACCCTGTATTTTGCAGTGTATCACCTGTGATATCTTCTACGATTTCCTAATTAATGTAAAATAATTCAGAGAGAGAATGTTTTGACATGAACATTTGTCTGTGGGAAATTTAAGAACTTATTCCATAGTACGTCTTCAAGAATATAATCACTATTTATTACGTATTTCTTTTAGAGTCAATATTAGACATTGATATTAAAAGGACAACACTAATGGTAATAGCAGTTAACGACATCTAATAAAGATCGAATTCCAGCTCTAGCAAAGAAAGTAACCAGCACACTAGTGCATTTCTAGTTACACAACATTAGATAAAAATAATTTTTTTACGCCTGGACAATTTTTTTCATTTCATCAGAAATTTTGGCGAAGTATTACATTTTCATTGAATCAGGAATGAGACTGAATATATTAATAGAAATTGTTTCGATACTTTTTGAAAAAAAATAGTTATATTTTTCATAGTTTAATTAAAGAATTTATTGCGAATATCTGTATAACTTCTGTGAGCTTTATTTGAAAACCGTCTGTAACTTATCACACATAAATTGATTTAACCAGAAAATATAATAATAATAATAATAATAATAATAAATATAATAATAATCATCGTTATAGCTCTCTTCGCCGAGCATTCAATATAACTCCTTTACTGAAATGCATTGAATTTGAAATCCGCTATGTCAACAAAGCACAATTTCGTATCACCTTTAAATTAATTTTCACCTGATCATGATCTACTGATGAAGCCCCAATAGTTATAAATGTTTCATTACTATAGGTATGATTGTTTCTGATTCGGAATGTAATGTTAAGGCAAATAATATACTTCTCAATCGTAGGATTAACTGTGAGTGACATTTGAAATTGTGATTAGAAATGAATACAGATATTAAAGATAGAAACAAGTAAATATTTACGTCAATCGACGTCAGAATGCAACAATGTTTTTAAAATAGTAAGATTGTTATCTTCATCGTCTTCAATGTGAACCGTCAGGCCCCTTTCCTGTCAGAGATTATGTTACCATCGGCGACATTGTCTTTCGATGTTCTGATTGCCTTTAAGGTTTTATTCCAGTGCCTATTGGGTCCATCTGAAGAATATGTTTATACCATATATATATATAGGTTAGACATTTCCTTCACTTAACTTAAACATTTCTTACAGTTTTTTATAAGACTTTTATGGGTATGTCTAGTAACTAATTTCAGCAACTTCATTTCTGCTGTTTCCAGTCTTATTCTATCTTATCTCACAGCCAAATTCTCATATCCAAAGGCCAACATAGATACTGTCACTACTTCGTAAAATTTCATCATTGTAACATTTTAATTTGCTCATAAATGTATGTACTAGGTTCATCATCATCATCATCATCATCATCATCATAATCATTATCATCATCATCATCATCATCATCAACTTTTCTTGTGGTTGTAATTCATTGGACATATGATCATTTGAAAACATAACATCTATTACCGGTAGTTTCAGTACATGAATTCTTACAGTGTTATGGAAACCTAATAAATTTAAAAGAAATACTATTAACATTAAACGCATTTTTAAATCAATTCACGTTAAATAAAATAGGTACCATAAGATTATGTAATAATATCAGTTACTACTGTTTTCTGTTTAAAATATGTCACGAGATGGGAAATAAACTTATAATTTAAACAAGTAACTTTGATAATAGTAATTGCTACTTTAATTATCCTATTTTTTTAAATAATATAATTTATTATATGCTATTTAACATACTGAAGTATCACGTCAAAAGGAGCATTAATATGTGCAATGTTATGACTCTGCAAGAAAGGCAATAATACATGATATTAGTACATTACATCTAACCATTATATATGAGTACAATTTGATAGTTATAACAAATAATTGTTTTTATTAATTGTTTACATTCTCCGCAGGTCATTACTACTTTCCATTTGTTGGGAATGTTTTTCGGTCCAATATACCTGTTCGCCTTGCTCGCATGCATTGGGTGTACACAGTTCGAGAAAATATCGCATTTTCTCTCCGAGATAAAAGAGTACATGACAATGGACGTGTGGGCACGAAGTGAAAATCAGAAACAACTGAACAATTGTATTCGACTCCATCAAGATACAACAAAGTAAACTTCATAGCTTCATGTACATAACACCAGTGATTATCTATGTTAGTGATGCTGAACTATTAGTGCTTTATGTTCATGTTAAATTACAGGTACCTGAGTTTGTTGGAAAAGAATATAAACACTATGGTGTGTGGCGTTTTTCTGTGTCTGCTCACAGGCCTGTGTTCAACTGCTTTCTCTTTAGTTATGGTACGTAGACTATTCGTTATAATACATTTATTATTGTCATTATTATTGTTACATATTATGAAAAGTATAAAAGAAATCTACTTTAATAAATTTAACACTATTTCGACGTTCCAACTAAAATGTAAATTTTAATTTTAATACACAAATTTTCGATGGAAAATGTTCCCAATTCCCCTATTTTCTGCTAGTTCTTCTTCGGCCTATAATAATAATAATAATAATAATAATAATAATAATAATAATAATAATAATAATAATAATAATAATTATTATTATTATTATTATTATTATTATTTATTTTTTATTTATTTATAATATTAATGTGCGAAATAACAGCACAAGGCCAATTACAGTTTAGCACAAGATACAAACAAAACAACAATTGATGATGAGAATGAATGATAGAAATGACAGTGAGATGAAATACAATCAATATAATAGTCTACATTAATCAATTGACCAAATGCAACAAAATAAATAGCACAAATAATAATTATTAAAATTAGTTCAGTGAGATAATTAAAAATAATGGCAATTGAATAGAGTGAATTACAAATGTATTAATGAAATCAAATAAATGAAGACTGGAATAATATAAGTAATATTGTAAAGATATGAATTGGCAAGAATAGTATAATACATATCTTGACAATGGCATAAATTAATAAAACTGACATAAAAACTCAAAAGGTATACTACACATTAAATGGATCCAAGATCAATCCATGCATAATAATAATAATAATAATAATAATAATAATAATAATAATAATAATAATAATGATAATAATAACAACAATAATAATAATAATTTTTATTAATTTTATTTATTTAGAATATTAATATGCAAAACAACAGCACAAGGCCAATTATTGTTTAGCACAAGATACAAAACAAAACAAAACAACAAATGATGATGAGAATGAATGATAGAAAATGGCAGTGAGATGAAATACAATCAATATAACGGTCTACATTAATCAATTGACTAAATGCCAAAAAAAAAAAAAATAAGTAGCACAAATAATTATTAAAATTATTTCAGTGAGATAATTAAAATAATGGCAATTAAATGGAATGAATTACAAATGAATTAATGAAATCATATAAATGAAGACTGGATTAATATAAGTAATATTGTAAAGATATGCAATTGACAAGAATAGTATGATACATATCTTAACAAATGGCATAAATTAATAAAACTGACATAAAAACTCAAAAGATATACTACACATTAAATGGATCCAAGTTCATTCCATACAAATTAGCATATTTAATACATCTGCAAACCGGAGAGAGAGATTTAGAATTCCTATTATAAAACATTTTATGAAATCTTAAACCTTTAGTAGGAATACAAATAATAATAATAATAATAATAATAATAATAATAATAATAATAATAATAATAATATAATTTATTTATTTTATTTATTTATTGATATTTATGTGCTGGACAACAGCCATTGGCCAATAAAAGTTCAGCACAGTGATACAATTAATACCTACATTAAAATGAACAATTATGATATGTGGCAATCCGGCTACCGCATTAATCTTTCCCAAGAAAAGCTGCAAACATAGATCGGAGAAAGTTGGGTTTGCAGTGAAAGACCTGTCCTTGGGCAGAACACGATGTATGAATGAATGAATGAATGAATGAATGAATGAATGAATGAATGAATGAAGAATGAATCCGGATGTTTTTGATGATGGCACATTTTCATACGCCCCTAAACTTTTCGAACAGTTGTATAATATAATGGGCTAAAAATAGTTTTTGTTTTCATCTAGTTTTTTCGTTATTGATAGATTTCTTATTCCAGCTACCTAAAGACTGAAGTTAAAGACACATTGGGTACGCCGAACACAGGTAATGCAACGAGTAAGGATATAAACAAACAGGTCGTCGCTGCGTGTTTGTGGAGTACAGTCAACTCCAGACATTCTGAAGATATACTAGTAAACACATGCTTGAGCCGTGATCATTTTCGTCGTGATCTTTGCAGTGAATAATAACGTGCATTTGTAAGTTACGGAACTTGAACATATCCGGAAGTCATTTGAAATTATTCTATATTGTGAGAAATTCATTCGATAGCACATGATATTATTGGTGCATGATATAGTACAAAATATTGTTATTGTCTGATATTTTTTCGCGTTTCATTAAGATTCTACATATGTCGCTCATCACTGAATACCTACTAATTTTCTAGAAATTCCCTAAAATGTAGACTATTCAATTTATTAATTGGAATGTTGGCACTGAACATCGAGGTATGCTACACATCCATGTCAAACGTCGAGTAAAGATCTTCATGATATTCAGATTTTTATGGTACTGGTTCTTTTGTATTACGTTCAACACATGTTTTTCCTACTGACGAATTTTTAAATATGAAGATTAAAAATGTGTAGTTCCAAACATTATGTCGACATAGCCAGGATCGAGTAAAGGTATTGGACCCGAGTTAGCAAAACCTTAATTCCCAACCATACTCGCAAAGGCCGAATTCAAATGCAGCCAACGTCAATCAGGTAACTTGTCCCAACCAGGTATTTAACTCGGACATGCTCGTTTCACGGTAAAGTCTTTATTTTACATTTCAAACACATTATAAATCCTTCAAAATTCATACTTGAGAGCACATAAGTGCAAAATAATAACTTGTGTTGGTACAGTATACTGTCAACAACTCACATGTTGTGTTTGAGTGTAAATTTATAATTGGAAAATGTATATGTTCCCTGTATAATAACAAAACATTTGTGACAAACAGACAATGTGTTATTTTATATTTAATAGTAACATTTACGTTTTAATGTAATATTACTTTATATGACGTTATCTACTAATCTAATAACCCTAATAAATTCAAAGATAAATAATATTTCATGCAGTTAAAGACAGGTTTCTGAAAAATTGAAATGTTTTATTAAAAATACTTCCTCTTTTACCATCCAGAATTTTTTTATATTCATTATGTTGCAATTTACACGCCGTATATTGCATCCCATAATCACAGATAATCTGAAGAAAATTATATGTATATATGCCGTGTAACCTTTTCCCACTTTAATTCTATTACTCAACCCTATTTTAATTTGTATAATTTATTAAGAATGTACGAGCTGATGATATGACAAAAGGAGGGGCGCTATGAAGTTAGTACTCACGGAAAACTGAACTTTATGAATTAAATAATATATAAATGCGATATCTTCGATTTTTAGAACGCGTATTCCAGAAGCTAACTTTCCGCCTCGTATTCCATTTTTCGTATTCTCATTATTTTATCCTCTTTCACTTTTCCATTGAGCCTATTTTCTTCTACTGCCCGCTCTTAGTATACTATTTTTGTTTCCATTTTTTTATGATTTCTTATTTTTTATTCTTCTACTTTTTCCCCTCATTCTGACTTTTAATATTTTCTTAGATTTCAGCTATGTTTTTTTTCCAATGCCCAGGTATAGTGATAATCGTAGAAGTGTCCGTATATTATCATAGTATATATCGTCGTTGTTCCTGCAATAACCCTTATGCAACATATTTATCGATTTTCAGATATTTGCTCTGTTAAATAACTTAAATAATGATACAGCAAATAATAAAATCTCCTATATATAATTATTTTTCTTTGTTTCGAAAATGAAAGAATTCACAGTCTCTTGTCATAGGATGAAAAAATTTATATTTTGCACTTAAGAGTTATTGTAGGAACAACGATGATATTGGAGTTACTAATGTGTTTTCTCTTACAGAGGAATCTCATCAAACGCGACACTTTGTACGTCAAAAATAAAAGTCGGTAAATCATATATCTATTTCATTTTCCTTTTCAGAGCTGGGGAGATTACACGGATATGTCACAGGCTGTGGTAACATATTGCTTGTATCTCGGTCTCTTATTCTGTTACTGCAGAATAGGAACGATTACATCCGAAAAGGTAAGAACTATCTGCAACATATACCAAGATACCCAAGAGAAAATTAAGTTCTTTGTGTCATATTTTTTAAAATATATGTTCTCTGTAAACAAACTAGAATGCTTCCATAAAACAATAGAAACATCTTGAGGTATATGTACACCTTTACATACAAAACATTTTGTTTTGTATAATTTTGCTCTGTAAAATTTTTATACAATTGAGAATTGTACCAGAAAGAGAATGAAGTGAACAGATCCCTTGAAATTATGTCTAAATTGTTTTCAAAAATTATTTTGTTTATAATTTTGACATGCAACTTGAAACATGATATCTCATGCAGTTTTTAAGATAGAGCCACAGTTTTCTCACTGTTTTATAGCTAAAACGAGTCTTTAGTGCCTGACATAGAGCTAATTTTTATTTTTATCTACATTAATTAAATATTATCATATATATAACTTACAATAATATTTTATGTTGCATAAATCATGTAAAAATCCATAGATAATTATTAATTATATTAATGTTATTTTACTCATTGTCAGGCACTGGGGGACATTTCAAGCTTCAAAATGACACCAATATCGTCTTGGTATCACCATATTTGGCTGAGATATCATGTTTGAAAGAATTAAATATTCTAAAATTACTAATTCATAGGAAATGAGCCACAAACTTTCATAGCCTAGAAGACTCCATCATCATATGTCACCTCTTAAGCAGCTTCATGTCGGTCCAGTTTCAGCTTCTTTCTGCCTCTCAAATACCTCCGCCTTGTTTTAACTTCAGGTGTTGATTGTTCTTTTTGGCATTTTTGTCCCTATTTCCATTGATTCAACAAATCCTGCGATGGTGTTTGTCCCAGGGTTTATGCCCATTCTCCTCAGAATTGTAATTTCTACTTTTGGACTCTTATTAAAATGACGTACAACACCACTGACACACAAATTTACAGTTTTATGAATAACAGTAAAAATTTATAAATTACTTCATTATGTAAAAAAGTTTTTTCAATCTAATGATCATGCCCAGATATCTACGCACCTATTTCGGGACTAGAAAGAAGTTTATTTTACAAGCAATGCTGGATTGACTGCTACGAAGATCACTCCAAAACTAATGCACTCCAAAAATAAGTGACCGTGGCTGATAACGCAGCATTTTGGAAAATGGAACTTATCTGAAAAACCATAAGGCATAAGTCGAAAATTCTTATATCAAATTAAAGAGAAGAAAATTCTCTATTAAAATAGTTATATTTTGAAAATTCTCATTTTTCATCATTTTTTGCGTTTTCTGGGTGTACATATACCTCAAATTTTTCTTCGCACAATGATAGTCACATATTTGTTGTCTACCATACTAAAGTAATTTTCTTTGTTAACAAGTTTAAGAAAACTTATCGATCTTAGAAATATTGAGAAAGATTTATGCTTCCCACGTTCGCTTACTTCTTAATTCTAAATAATATACATTGCAAAATGACATAATCATCATCATCGCTATCATCATGAACGTCATCACGATCATTATCATAATCATCGCCATTACCATCACCAAAGTCAACATGATCATCATCATAGTCTTCATGATCATCGACATCATGATCATAGTCATTTTGATCCTCATTATATTCGTCATCATCTTCATCATAGTTATCATGATTATCATATTCACCATCGTCATAGCCATCTCACTCATCATCGTGTCATTGTCATCAATCGCCACGATCATCGTCAGTCATCATCATAATCATCATCAAGTCATCAATATCCTTTCTAGTTTCAGGCCTAGTTGCCTGTTATGGTCTCCCGCCACTTTTTCGATGTTCTTACAAGCGATCTTTTTCCTCTGTGGATTCAGATATCCCGATTCTGTTCCATTTTGTTAATATGTTGTAGAAAATTCATCATAAACAGATTAATGTAGTCTATTATTGGTGTAATGATGGGTTCTTTCAAAATGCTTTAATTGCTATGTAGCTTGCGGTTATTCTGAGAAATTTGTCTGGATTAAAGTGAGTCGTTATGCATTGTGTTTCTTATTTGAATGCTTTACTATTACATATGAGTACCCGTCCTTATACAATTTTGTAAGATATCATTCTGGTATGCCTATAGACTTTCAGAAATAAAGTTCTGTTGATTAATCGTAGTGTTGTCATGTAAGTTTTAATTTTAACATAAATTATGTTACATTCAGTGTAGGCTTACACGGCCGGCGTCAATAGGAGAAAAGTTTTTTGTGTTATCAGGCCGTGGTCTGTTGGTTGTGTGACCAAACGTTTCGTTCACTGCTGCGGTGAACATCTTCAGTGGTGTAGAGTACTAGTGCGGCTGATCATCGGCATGCTCAGGAGAACTAAATCTAACTTCTTTTTGCCTATTTCGGTTCATAGGAGGTTTCTGAAATAAACGATTCAAATAACGAAGTCATTCCCAAGAGGTGTAAACGTCACCATGCTAACGTTAATTAGAAGTTCTTGGTCTGGAACCCAGAGGTATGCAGCGAGTACTTGAAGTGAAAAAGATTATTTTTTATTTTATTGGGTTATTTTACCGTGCTGTATCAATATCTAGGTTATTTAGCGTCTGAATGAAATTAAGATGATAATGCCGGTGAAATGTGTCCGGGGTCCAGCACCGAAAGTTACCCAGCAAAGGTCCTTATTATGGTTTCCAAAGAGAGATAATTAAAATAAAGGTCAGTGGCGTGACTTTACAGTAATTAGAAGGTTCTTGTTCCTGATATTGTGCTCGAAGCTAATATTTGGTTATTTATGGTGGTAACTCAATTGGCTATTTCACTGGCATACCTTATCACGTCCTCCTCTCCCTAGTCAATACTAGAGTTCTGAGATTTCAATATTATTACACACTTTTCAGAGATTTATTCGATATAATTTATTTAAAAAATATATTCTTTCTTGTTGAAGAGAAGACAGAAGATTATTTTCAACACTCGAACTAAATCAAAGTAAGACATCTTATAATATTAAAAATCTATATATTTTATATAATTAATCTTCAATATAAATTAAAGTCACATCTGAATAAATTGTAAAAATGAAAATGATGCTTAGAACCTAGCTGAAGATATGTAGAATATTTCTACATAGAGAAAGTATTAAGTCTATTAATACGAATATGACTTAGGATCATCCAAAAATAAATGTAGCCAATGTTACTATGTTTTATTATTTTACATTATTTACCACAAAAGTTAATAATGGTCAAAAAGCTTGTTATTATTATTATTATTATTATTATTATTATTATTATTAATATCATTATTATCTGTCATTATTATCATTATTATTAATCATTATCATCATTATTATTATCGATCATTATTATTACTATTATTATTATTATTATTATCATCATTATTATTACATTATTACGTTCACAAAATTGGGAATTATAACTAATATTTTGTCCTCGAGTGGAAGATCTTACAAAGGAGACCCACATAATAAAAGGCTAGTTCATTTTCAGAAAAATTAATTCTTAAAACGGTTCTTGATTGACCTGAAAATTTAGAGAAATGAGGTATCACTTCTTAGGTATCGAGTATTAACTTATCAATATCATATCGTCGTTGTTCCTGCAAGAGCTCCTATGTGAGATATTTATCGATTTTCAGATTTTTTCTGTATTAAATAACTTAAATAGTGATACAGCAACTAATAAAATCTCCTATATGTAATTATATTTCTTTCTTTCGAAAATGTAAGAATTCACAATCCCATATGTACGGCTGCCATAGGATGAATTAATGTGTTTTTTCCTCCTACTGAAAAATTGTGTGTCTTACACATAGGAGTTATTGCAGGAACGACGACATACTAGATCAGAGGTCGACATTTCCTAACTCTCGAGTCAACACCGGAGGAGTAAGACACGGTCTCTCCCCTCTTACCCATTACTTGTTCATTCAACGTTAAGCAGTTTGAGTGTACTCCCCTCCTACCTCCCTCTTCGCTATGTATTGCGGGCTGCATTTTATATTACGTAATATTTGCCGACCACTGTACTAGATAGGTAATCCATAACAAAATAATTTCATCATCAAAATATTATCTCTAAAAATTGGCGTACCGTCTTCAGTTTAGAGTTCACTAGTTTCATTCATAACCTAATAATAAAATTTTCCCATATTATCAATAGATGCACCGTGAATCCATATCGACATATTGTATACATAGCCTAGATATTACTATAACAGAGAAAGAATTTAAAACCTGAACTGCGATCTTCAGCACTGTTAAATCTACTCATCTTTCTCATTGTTCTGCATAATTTGAAACCCAAACCAAACTTGACTCTTACGTCTGGAAACGTTTTTTTTATATATATATGTTTTTTTTTTTTTTTTTTTTTTTTTTTTTTTTTTTTTTTTTTTTTTTCCAGTACGAGAGCGTCAGAGACGCTGCCTGGGCCTCTGATTGGGTTGGGGCACCCCTTCCATATCAGCGTTGCATCCTCTTCATCATCGCTAAGTCCAACCAGGAATTCTATTTCACTGCTGGAAAGTTCGTTTCCGTCTCACATGACACTATGATGAACGTAAGTGTCTTTGATGTATTGTTTAGAAAGTACTGAATTCAGTAGCTCCTTACACATATTAACACTGCATTAAACTTGCCCGTCATACAGTTGTAGCCTAATTGCTAAGACGTGATATGATGTGCTTTCTGTTAACGAAATATCAATTTATAACATCCTTAATTTGTTAGTGACGAAAGATAATGTTACATTGGAAAAATATGCTACAAGATGTAGAATGGAATAGATCTAACTTATTGAAACCGTAACATTTTTCATGAACATTTCAAACATCACCAATTGCAAAATAATTAAGCTAACAATCTCGCTAGTTGTACTCCCATATTTCTCGGTTCTGAAAATCTAAATTCATAACGCTAAAATTTTAAAAGGAACCGCATCATGAAAAATGTTGATAATATGAAAAAATAAATAAAATATCATATACTTTCATGTGAATAAAAGATTCAACTGAGACAGGTATTATTTTCATGATACAAAATATTAAAATATTGATGAATTACTTGACACACACTCCCATGTTATGTACACATAAATTTGTACAATAAATATAAATGTTAAGTAAAATATTTTATCTGATAATATAAGTAAAATTTGTAAAATTCTTAATAAAATACTAGCAAAAAAATAATTATATATTGTTAAAATTAATTCGTGTCGCGATATGACTTTTGTTATAAGTTAAAGCGACAATAAATAAATAAAATAAAATACAAATAAAATAAAAACTAGCAAAATTAAATAAAATCCCGAATAACTTGATTGACTTTATCTAATATGACTGGACAAGGAGTTTGAAGGATTTCAGGGTTTCATTAAGTTGATATTTTTGTCATAAATCGATATTTTGTTTTTTTTTTTCATACATAAACCATTATGAAGTCAATTAATAACAGCAGAGTTGTGTTAGATATCCAGATCTACTGTGTGTTATCGCACTCGAAGTAATCGCTTCTTCAACAACGAAATTCAGGCATGTACTCTTATCTTATCTTAGAAATGATTTAGTATTTTTAGTTAGTTATTTAAAGACGCTGTGTCAACTACTAGATTATTTAGCGTCGAAGAAGTTTATGCAAACATCTTGAACAATTTTCATGCCTCATAGATTTTTGTACTTGGTTATTTAACGACACTATCAACTACAAATACTTGGTTATTTAGCATCAATGGGATTGGTGATAGCGAGATTGTATTTGTTGGAATGAGGGCGAAGATTGGTAAAAGATTACCTTACATTCGCCTTACGATTGAGGGAAACCTCAGAAAAATCCAACCGGGTAATCAGGTGAAGCGGGAATCGAACCCACGCTCGAACAACACCGGATCGGTAGGAAGCGCCTTAGTCAACTGAGTTGCGTCAGTGTCTGAATAAACATTCATTGTATACTCAGATACAAATAAAACGTAAGATAATTCATTTACATCAACTATCATACGATAAAAGAAATTTATGGTAATTGAAGTGACTATCAGTTGTAAGGAATGTACTATTTTCAGCAATAGATTAAATATCATTGGAATATTTTCCACACGGAATGTCAGAAAATATTTTTGAAATGATATCCACAACATAAGAACCGCACGAACGCACTTATTGTATTTATCAAATACAGTACCATTTCGACACTGTAATAGTAATATGCGTTACAAGAGCGGTATGTTGAAGTTTTCATGTTCGAGGAAAAGTCTGAAAAAGCGAAACGTAGTTGAGCTTTTTTAATTTCCGAGAATTGAAAGAAAACATACCGCTCGTGTATCGTACATTATTTTGTGCGAAGATCGTTTATTACATACCTGAAAGAGAAATTTCTAATTAGTTGCAATGAAATCTCCATCTTGGTGTCTGTTCAATGACGGCAAATTTGCAAAACGAAAATATCTATCTTCAACATTGTTGCTTTAATATGTTTTCTGTGTTTACTATACTCCAGCAGGCCGTGATATACGTCTGTTTCCCCCCCCCCCCATTCTATAAATGCGAAACTTAAAACAAACGGTAAGGTTATGTAATGATTTAGAGTTTACTTAAATTTTGCAAATATTTAAAAACAATAATTAACAGTGCAATTTAGGTGAAATTGCAGTGGTAAGTTTCCAATTTATAATTATTACTATATTGAACGTCTCTAAAAATAATATGTTAAAAGCCTAAAGCAGTAAAATCATTATGTCACTTAAGCGGGAAGAAGAGGGAAATTGTTATGTGTGTTAGGTTGTGAATACTGAATGTGGAATTTCAGACTTACCGCGGATTGGTTTTGTGCGGAAACCAAGCAAATACGCACGATTTCGCACAAAATTCAGTACCTGCTTGGAAGAACGTTGTATGTAGCAATTTCGAAACTTTTGAAAAAGAAAAGCACGTTCCAAAATTGAAAAATGACCAAATGCTCTTCTTTACTGTTAAATAATGTATTACATGTAACGTTCTTGCAGACAGTTCTTAAGTTCCAATACTGTTATGTTTACATTTGGATTGACTTATTTGTATGATAAATTTGTTTCGTACCTAATACTCTAATATATTTTTATCAAAGCACTTCCATACATAATAATATAATATAAATATCTTATTTAAAGTTTTCTGCAAATATTAAATTTCTCAGTTAAATGCGTGGCTGAGATATTTGTAATAAAAAAGACAAACGGCTTCATTAAAACAAAACACGATAGCTGTTAAGACACATTTCTTCTCTTCGACCAGCAGGAGGATCTTTAAAATCAGTTTTCAAGAAAAATTAAATTAAATTCGTGAGATATCGAAAAATATAAGGTAAATATATAGTCCTGTAAATGCTTCAGGAAATATCTGAGATGAGCATATCTGATATCAAGGAATTTTCTCTCAGTTTCTGAAGATGAGGAACTCAGAAGTGTTATAAAAGTATCAACCGTCTTTTTTTTTTTGTTTCAAAATTTCTGACGTTTTCTTTTTATTTTCTCTTAAGATTCTTAGCATTTAAATGTATCAATTTCACTAAACAAATAAATGTTATCTGAGTAGTCTTCAAGATGTCTGCATAAAATGCTTCAACATAATTGTTTATTGGAAGAGGTAACAAATTTGTTCCTTTCCGGCTGTATTTGAGGATAGATGATTGTGTCCAAGCGCCATACAAACGCCTAACTAGCAGGAGACCGTGTCACTTTGTCAAAGTCGCTCACTCTGATTTGTGTGTAGTGCTATGCAAATATTTTGAAGAGGAGTATTAGTTATGTGTTTTATTCACCAGAAACGAAAAGAGTCCAAAAATTATTGCTTTGTACAAAAAACCAGATATATAGAAGTAATACATTATCTTCAACGAACTTAAAAATAACCAGGTGTACACAGATCTTAATTTATGTGACAACTATCTACACTAATAATAAATCTGCAGCCGAAATTTGTCTGGCAATTTTCGATTTTTCAAAATTAATTAGTCCTAACATATATAATTAACAACCCTGAAACCGAAAATCGCTTTTTTGAAATTTTTGTCTGTATGTCTGTCTGTCTGTATGTATGTGTGTTACCTTTTCACGCGATAATGGCTGAACTCATTTATATGAAAATTGGAATATAAATTAAGTTCGTTGTAACTTAGAATTTAGGCTCTATGACATTCAAAATATTTGATTTAAGAGGGGAGGTTATAAGGTGGCTTGAATTCAATAAATCGAAATATCTCCCTTATTATTAATTTTCATGAGATATATTACATAACAAAAGTTTCTTTAACAATAATTTCCGATAAGTTTTATTCTATGCAAAATTTTGATAGGACTGATATTTAATGAGATAAATGAGTTTCAAAATTACAATAACAACGCCATCTAAGGCGGTGTAATGAAATAAAAAACAAATGACTTCGTCTATAAGGGGCCTTGGACAACAACAATCGAAAGCTATGAAACGTAGCCTGTACATTGGTTTCCCGTATTTCCTAAAATAATTTTTATGACCAAATGAGTGGTCTCTGGATCAAAATGATCGCATTTTAATTTTTTTAAATACAATTTAAATTAAGTAACATAATAAATGATTTATCCTTCTATCAAACACCAATGTTCTCTGGATCAAACGTCTTATTTTAATTATGTAATTACTTTATATTTATTTCTAACAGGTGCAGCGGAGCGCACGGGTACGGCCAGTACTAATAATAAATCTGTAGCCGAAATTTTTCTGGTAATTTTCGATTTTCCAAAAATAATTGGTCCTAACAAATATAATTAACCACTCTAAAATAGAAAATCGCTTTTTTGACATTTTTGTTTGTATGTCTGTCTGTCTGGTAATGTGTTACCTTTTCACGCGATAATGGCTGAACGGATTTCGATGAAAATTGAAATATAAATTAAGTTCGTTGTAACTTAGATTTTAGGCTATATGGCATTCAAAATACATTATTTAAAAGGGGGGTTATAAGGGGGCCTGAATTAAATAAATAGAAATATCTCGCTTATTATTGATTTTTGTGAAAACTGTTAAATAACAATTTTTTTTTTAAATTATTTCCGATAAGCTTTATACCTTGAAAAATTTTGATAGGACTGATATTTAACGAGATGTGAGTTTTAAAATTAAAATAACTGCCATCTAAGGCTGTGTAATGAAATAAAAAACAAATGACTTCGTCTATAAAGGGTCTTGGATAACAACAATCGAAAGCTCTGAAACAGCCTACACAGAATGTTTCTGTGTTTATATGAAGTAATATCGGAAGCTAAATTAACCGATTTGTATAATTAATTATTATTTCACCATTGCGAAGTGTAGTTTCTCTAGATGGACATAATGCTATTGTGTTATTACAGCAACTTCTGAGTGAATTAAGGACAGGTAAGATTAAAATAGCTTCTTATGCACAGAAAACTTGATAGGCTATTCTGTATATTCGTTTCCTGTATTTCTTAAAATAATGTTTATGTACGCATTCATTTTAATCTCGGAGAATTAACGAACAACGAGAGTGTATTGATTTAGTATGCAGTAATGATATGTTAGCTTAGCATTCCATTATTTTATAATCCAAATTTTAACTATGTCCAATTGATTCGTGTTAAAATACATAAAATACATATGCAATAAATGCCATGCAAAAAAAAATTGGGTAATGAGCCAAGCAGATTATGTTGCGCTGCTGTAAAAGTTGTTCCTCCTGAGATTCAAGAGCCCCATAACAAATTAAAAACTTACTTATCGGAGTACATCCGTTATCAACACTTTTTATATAATATAATATGATATGATATGATATGATATGATATGATATGATATGATATGATATATGATATGATATATGATATGATATGATATGATATGATATGATATGATATGATATGATATGATATGATATAATACAATACAATACAATACAATACAATACAATACAATACAATACAATACAATATAATATAATATAATATAATATAATATAATATAATATAATATAATGTAATGTAATGTAATGTAATGTAATGTAATGTAATGTAATATAATATAATATAATATAATATAATATAATATAATATAATATAATATAATATAACGTAATGTAATGTAATATAATATAATACAATATAATATAATTTAAGTTATTTAAGTTATTTGAAAGGTTCAGAACCATAGTGGGCCAAGCGCTATTTACTGAATGCGTAGAAAACAAGGGTTAAAATTAAGTTATTACCATAATTCAATGGAAACATATAGCAAGTAAAATAAAGTACACACATTAAATCTAAATGATGTCGTGCTTTAAACAATGGTTGCATGTAATAAAAATTAAGAAACATATTATAGGAATTGTCATTACAGCAAATGAGTGGTCTCTGGACCAAAATGATCGCATTTTAATTATTTAAATACGATTTAAATTAAGTAACATATTATACGATTTATCCTTCTATCAAACACGAATGTTCCCTGGATCAAATGTCCTATTTTAATTATGTAATTCCTTTATATTTATTTCTAACGGGTGCAGAGGAGTGCACGGGTACGGCTAGTACTAAATATAATTTCATAGAATTTTCTTATAGGTGGTAAGATGAAAATAAAGTTTTCTACTATCCACAACTTCCATGCGTACCATACACCGATTGCTTTACATGGGCCCTCCCCATCCGTTACTACAGGCTTAATTGGCTACAGTGGCCGGGAAGCAAGCCTGCGACAATAGGCACCATATGTGCACCTAAACCGCTCGGCTAACGAACCCAACACGAATTCACTCGATTATGTAGGTATACGAACTCCGGGTCGAGTTTGAAATTTGCATGCAATAGTGATTACATCTACCGGCGTTATAGGCTAACAATCATCATATGAAATTCTATTATTCTTCTGCTAAGAGATATCCTTAATCCACTGAAGTATGATTTTTAAAATCATACAACATTTTCATTTTAAGGGAATCTCAATGTCAATTAATTGTTATTTATTACTCAATTGAGGGGTCAGAAGCATGGGGATATAAGTGCACTATAGTTACTTTTCAGAAAATGTGTTTAAAAGTTATTAAGCTTTGCTACGTTCGGTGAATTCTTTTATTTCAAATTTAATGTGTGATGTGGCTAAAAGATATATCCCTTTACCACTATAATTTTAGATGCATCAGTATTAGCTGGATGCACTGTTTTTTTTAATGTCACTTGTACCCCTTTGCTCCTGACCCCTGTGGTTCATCAATGTCTCAAAAGGTGCAGGAACATAGAACCTTTGAAAGCTTAAACCGACTCAATCACCTGGAAATCTAGAGGAAAGTGGGACCTATCTGTGTACAATGCGTTATCGAGATCTATTTACTCTCCATGATCGAAATAGCACTGATATTTGTTCAAAATGATAAGTTCCTCTTTTCTGTAATCATCGATGATGGAATTGATATTTAAATTTAAAATGTTCGATATTCCTGTACAATTAACAAAACGAACAAGCACCACGTCAAAAATAATGAAAACCTCAAATTTTACTCTTCATATTATTCTTTATTCTTTCCAGATGATCAACCAGTCCTTCTCATTCTTCATGTTTCTACTCACAATGAAAGACAAGAGCGATGGAAAAGCTTAAATCGTACTATGGTTTTAAAGTTATTCACAAAGTAACCATGGACATATTTAAATGAATATAAAATTACTCAAATGTTACTTTTCGACCACTAAATAAAGTTTTGAAAACTATTATGCCAAATTAAGACCATAGAAACGTGATTTTAGATCTTAATATTACACAGCACATATTCACTGATGGCACAAATGCACCAGAACAAGAGACAATACACATCATTTCATACCGAAACGGAGCATAATTTCTAGGTCACTTACTAAGTCATGGCAACTATTTCTTCCGAGAATCCCAGACCGCGATCCACATTTTTCGATATGCACCAATGACATTGGGACGTATGGTACTTAGCTTATTGATGCCGCTAGATGGTGTAGATATTCAAGGACGGAGGAGGAAAGGATGCGCGAAAGTCAGTTGGTTTTCAATTGTTGTAAAGTATGGATGTCAGTCTGCTAGAACAACAAGAATATACGTGCTTCGCGGTCAGAACTTGAGGAAATGTCACGCACAACTCGTAGAAGCAGTTGGAGATCGTGCTAACCCACACAGAAACATCCCAAGTTATTAAACAATGCAATCATCCTTCACGAGATTTCAACATTCATATAGCAGACATTGTTAAGACCCGTTTACGGAGCTGTAGATGGGAAGTACTAGATCATCCCTCCTACTCGCCCGATCGTATTTTTCGATTTTATACCGAAATTGAAAGCTCCATTGCTTCCCTACACAAGAAGACATCGATAGCGCAGTGCGACGCGATATTACCAGACTGCAATTGAGCAGCTGATGGTATTCGTCGCCTTCCTCATCGTTGGAAGTTCATTGCCTTGATGATTACTTCGAAGTTTCTTAATGTGTTAATGTGCGTGCAGATTATTGTGCTCAACAATATTACGGTAGATTATTATTTTTTTTTTTTAATTTTTACTCTTCTTCATTGTCTATAATAATTTCTGAGTAACCATAGCTTAAAGACATTATTGGTGAAGTACATTGTATATTTTCATAATTATGTATATTATGAAATGTTTGTGTAACAAAACATTTCCCTGCGAAGAAAATAGTTGTCATGACTTAGTAAGTGACCCTCATTATAATGATTCACTTAACGAACATCACTACATGGTATAAGCTTTGGGAAACATTGTATGAAGATAGCCTATAGTCGTGGTACTTGAATTTCATGATTATTATTGTTGTGATTACTACTACTACTTCAGTATTATGTATTTAGTATTACAATTATTAACTGTAACAATTCCTTTTTTCAATATGTTGTAAGCATAAAAATGTGGCATGTCTACAATTTTTGTAAATGCAATTTAATATCCGACATAAAAAACGATGTTTTAAACTATTACATTTCAGTATCCATTTGGATTTCACTTTTATCACATAACAATATTTTTTCAACAGACTTAATCGAAACTAATCATTGCACGGAAGCTATAATGTTGTAGTAACAGAAAAAACACTGGACGAAATTTTACACGAAAAGAAATACTAGTGGCTAACATGAAAATAATTATTGCGTTTCACTACTCTTAATACTTAAGAAATGTAACCACAGGTAAAATGTATACTCTTTATATCAGGATTTTCAGTAACTGTTCTTAGTACTTCACTCTTTTAGGCTGCTATTCATAGACATTTCGCTAGCCCGCGCTACGAGCGTGCTAAGCTAGCCCCGGCTATCGACTGGTTACTTGTAAAGAATTCTATCGCTAACACTGGTTTATGAATAAGAAAAACGCTGATCATCCACCGGAAGCCCGCGCTAAGAATGTCTATGAATACGGCCCTTAGAGATTAACAAAAGAAGTAACTTGAAATATAAATTTATCCTTTCTTAATAGGATAAATGGGAGGAACAGAACTGACCACCCTACCCCATCATCTACTGGCTTAGCTGTCTCACGAGAGATGCCTTATTGATGTCACTTATGTGGTTCAAACCTGTCTTCGGACAGTTAACTGAACTACAACAATAACAGGATAAAACAATTCATTGATGCTACTATAACAAAAAGTAAAAATATGTTATATTCCCTTATAATGAATAACAAAAATGGATAAGGAATATTTAATATTTCACAAATTAAAGACATTACTGGTAATAACTGCGTAATGTGTATTATGGAATGACTATATTAAAACAATGAAAATTCATACCCTTTGTTTGATGCCAGTTTCAATTACTCATATAGAACACACTTATTTCCAAACATGTAATTATAATTCAATATTAAATTGAATTTATGGAGCATACATAATAAGAATTGTATTGTACGTATAAGAATAATAAATATTTCCCATTAGTAATGATGGTTTCTTATATATTTGATGTCTAACCATACTGAGAAACTTATTGTGCAAGAACATACCACTATCTGGTTAAGAAAATCTTCGTTTACAGAAGAATATAATGCAAACATGGGTAATTTTCTATAGTTGTGTACGTTTCCTTTCCGCTATATTTTTAAACAAACTATTAAAATTGCTGAAAGTATAATTTGAATCAGCGGTCATCAGCACAGTGCACCCTCGGGCTAGCGTCTCTTTACCTCAGGTGTCTTAGAGAACCAGCGTGCATCCGTGACTACTGGTCGGATATGCTTCCTACCTCTCCCTTCTGCTTGAGGTGCATATGTCGTTACCCATTACCCATTTCAGCGAGTGCTGACGAATATTGATTTAAATGAACACCTCAAATACATTTTTTGCACGATCGTGTTTTTGTTGTATATCCAGTTATTGTTGTTAGGCCTTGAAAATTAGAATTTCCGCACAGAAACATTTTGCTAGGGAAATCATTCTAAATGACATTTACCTATACGGATATGGACCCATAAAAATGCATTTATTTCTACATAGTTGTCATTGCAGTTCACTTTTGCGAAGACTTTGGAATAATATTGCTCTAAATTTTCAATGCAAAATGTATTGCAAAACTTTTCCTCGAGGTTTTAAAAAACACTTCCTAACGTTGTATCGTAATATATCATTAAATTAAAATTTGGCAAACTTTTAGTGCATTGAGAATAATGATAATGTAACAGTGTAGTAAAAAATGAAGACTGTAAAGTACTGTGATTTTATCGTTATTCGTATTTTGGAGGGAGAAAAATAAAATTAACTTCAAGAGAAAAGTGCATTCGTAGATTTTTACAAATTGCATGTCGTACTTTGAAATTACAAATAAAAACAGTATAATGATTTCCATTAGGATTTCGAAAGAATTGTTTACCAAATTAATCTACATGCGTTACAAGTTTTAATATCATCATGTGAGCATCACCTCCCAATTTGTCATAATTTGAGGTATGAATTCTTAGATTAAAAGAATATATATATATATATATATATATATATATATATATATATATATATATATAGTGCAGTTTTAAAAATTCTGTAGGAACAAAAACGAAATACATTAAAATGTAAGAATACCAAGATAAAATGTTACTTATAATGTCATTACTTTGATAAGGGAAGTTTTTAAGTGCAAGTGATATGTATATTAGTGTTCATTAATTGAAATGTTCTTCTGTTCTTTCAGTGATATGTCATTTTCAAGACTATTAAGTCAAATTGATAAGAATGTTATTTCTAATTTCTACACAAAAAAGTTCTATTATGCCTTGAAACAAAATATTGTGAAAGAGTATACGAGACATCAGTGATATGCCTATTTACACAGGATCATTAACAAACTACAGACTGAATATAAATTTAAACATTGTATCTTATAGGCAGTGATTACTGGAATTGTTCATTTACGTATTCATATTATTAAGGATTAAATTTAGTTTCTAAACCTAATGTATTAATATTATATACTTGTTAAATATCTGCAAGATTCAAAATTTGACCGAATCTTTTTTTATACTGGTAGTAATAATTTTTCAATTAATATGAAGAAATGTTAATTTAATATTAGTTTCTGATGATAGGCCTACAATTATTATAAGGAGAGGTGAAGACGAAGACATAACTAAATAAAAAAGCAGCTGTGGATGATGTAGGCAATTAGTTGTATTAAAATAGATTCATAATAAATGAACAACAATTGAAACTCCTGTCAACACTCCTCAGGAAAAAAAACATGTTAAACCTGAAGTAAAATTAAATGCTACTGAAATCTTCTACAAGACACATCAAAATTTCTAGGCATACATATAATTGAAAGCATAAAATGGAAGTCTTATTAAATCATTAATATCAAAATTTGATTGCGTGACTTTTATTAATTAAATTCTTCGAAGGAAAAGTAAGTTTGTAGACATTACAAATTCTATTTTGCTCATTTTTATTCTCATTTCAAGTATGGCGTAATATTTGGGAAAATCATCAAGAAAGTAAATGTATTTTAAAAATAAAAAAAATGTACTTGGAATAACACATCGAGTAGGGATCAAAAACTAATTGCGAGGACAATTTAAATTTTATAATATTTTTCCACTTCTTTGTATTAGAAATTGTTTATCTAAGATTCCAATGAAATTGGAAAAGTTAGAGAAAAAATAAAGAAATACATAATCATAATTTACTAGTACATAATTAATTCTATAGAGCGAATATTTCTAATTACATTTGTTAAACATAGGAAACAACAAGGAAACAAGAACAAACATGGATTCAAGAAGCAACTAAAATCCTCTCTATTGAATAATACCTTCAATGTATAGATGAATTCTTGCATAATTAGATGTTACTGAAATGTATGTGTACATGAAATATTGTAGCTGGACTTTTTATTATTAATTTAACTTTTATTTGTTTAGGATACTATTCCTAATTGTATGAATTACATGTCTTTTAGTGAAATTTTCATATTCCTTTTAGTATAGACTATATTCATATGTCTTTTTTACTTATGTATTTGTTTCGACTTATCCTGTATAATTGTATGTTAGCTATTGGATGAATAAACAACGTAACCTAACATAACCCAATCATAAAATGGAATTTGACATACAATTTTCCTACTTTTGTAAACAAAGGCAGATTCGAAATGTTATATGCAAGGAATATTAGTAATATGTAAAGGAAAATAAAAAAGTAAACAGTCTGAAACATGTAATGATTATGTTTGAATTATACATCTTCAGATTAGGAATTAGAATAAAACCATCTTCAAATATGATCTACTAAAATAATTTTCCATAATCCTTAATTATAAACACATTTGTGACAATTGCAAGAAAAATTTCCAGAAGAGAAATGGGTCCAGTTTCACGGCTAATACCAAATAACGAAATAACACACAATTTCTCCATTCTCTTGTAACTTCATCCCTCTTAGCCCCAAATATTTTTCTCAGCACCTTATTCTCAAACACCCTTAACCTATGTTCCTCTCTCAGAGTGAGAGTCCAAGTTTCACAACCATACAGAAGAACCGGTAATATAACTGTTTATAAATTCCAACTTTCAGGTTTTTGGAGAGGAGACCGGATGACAAAGACTTCTAAACCGAGTAACAGGCATTTCCCATATTTATTTTGAGTTTAATTTCCTCCCGAGTATCGTTCATATTTTTTGCTCTTGCCCCAAGATTTTTGAACGTTTCCATCTCTTCAAAATATAAATTTCCAATTTTCATATTTCCATTTCGTACTATGTTCTGGTCACGAGACATAATCATATACTTTGTCTTTTCAGGATTTACTTCCAAACCTGTCTCTTTACTGACTTCAAGTAAAATTCGCGTGTTTTCTCTAATCTTTTGTGGATTTTCTCCTAACATATTCATGTCATTCGCATAGACAAGCACCAGATGTACGTTAAACCGTTCAATTCCAAACCCTCTCTGTTATCCTGAACATTCCTAATGGCATATTCTAGAATCTAGAGCAAAGTTAAAACGTAAAGGTGGTAGTGCATCTCCTTACTTTAGCCCGCAGTGAATTGAAAACACATCAGGTATAATCTGGCCTATACGAACTCTGCTGTACGTTTCACTGAGACACATTTTAATTAATCGAACTAGTTTCTTGGGAATATCAAATTCAATTAGCATATTGTATAAACCTTCTCTCTTAATCGAGTCATATGGCTTTTTGAATTCTATGAATAACATATACTGCACCTTATTCTCCATATTTTCTCCAATATCTGTCGAATACAAAAAATCTGATCAATAGTCGATCTATTACGCCTAAAACCACACTGATGATACCCAATAATTTCATCTACGTATGTAGTTAATCTTCTCAAAAGAATATTAGACAAAATTTTGTACGACGTCGACAAAAGCGATATTCCTCAAACATTACTACAGTTAGTCTTTTCCTCCTCCTTAAAAATAGATACAATTTTGGATTTCTTCCATTGTTCTGATACTATTTCCTTTTCCCAAACACGTAGTAAAAGCTTATAAATTTTTATAGATAATGCGCTTCCACCCTATTATATTAATTCTGCTGGTTATTGATCTTTACCTGAAGACTTGCGGTTTTTTTTCAGATTATCTATCGCAATTTCGACTTCTGAAAGTGTGGGTTCGGGTATAAATGGCTCAGCAGTTTGTATTTGAATTTCGTCCGAATCATTTCTATTGGCGTATGTACATTTTGTATCTGCGCAAAATAGTATTTCAATCTGTTGAGGGCTGAATGTGTGTCTGCAAGCAAGTCTCCATTCTCATCCTTGATCACGTTTACCCTTGCTTGTTACCCGCTCTTAAATTTCTTTATGCCCTTATATAAATCTCTAATGTTTTTATTCTCACTATTTGTTTCAACATCATTCAATTTTTCCTTCATGTAATCTCTCTTTTTATTCGTAAGTGTACGATTTGCTTCCGTCTTTCATTGAAATCATTATCTCCATTCGGCTCAAATGGATTCATGTAAGAATTTCAATTTTGCCTCTTTCCTTCTTTCTACTACGTGCAATAACTTTTATCAAACCACGGTTTCTTTTTGTTAGTTTCATAATAACCTATGTTCGGCTCAGCTGCAATTTTGATATTATCTCTAATATTTCACCACATGCTATTAATATCTAACTCCTCCTCAACTTCAACCAACTTCTTAAAGCGACAAACCTATTCGAAATTTCGACCTGTTAATTTTGCTTAATTTCCTCGTCTTTGAATTTCGGAATATTGAATCTCCTAATATTAACTTGTTGCTCTGATGGCATTATTATCATTATTATTATTATTTATTATTATTGTCAACTCTTGGAATATCTACAAAATCACACACTTAATAAACAATTACTATTTAGCTACATTTGATCTTAGCCCTCTAAGACTATTCTTGTAACATCAGTAATGAAACTTGTAGCGCATTTTAAAGTGATGTGAATAATAAGCATGGAAGAGAGGATGCTGACACAATACATGATATGAGAAATCAGAAATAATTATAAACCTATATTTTAATGTTACTTTCATATTAACGAAAAAAGCGATAAGTCTAATTAAAATCTTATTAAATTCACTTCATAATAATTCAGTATGTCAGATATGAAAATTCTGAATCTGGTATTTGGTATAACACAAGAGAATTATTTTGTAATTTAGTATAAATTATGCCAGCATAACATTTTTGTTATGCAACGCATTGTTCACTTGAAAATAATGTTGGAATTCTTAATGTCCATATTGAAATATGCGTGCTCAGTGAGGGCGGAGTTGTTTATGAGTAGCCTGCACGTTTATAAATTAACTTCAATTTAGTTAGCAACTTTGGTGACTGTGACGAAAGTTAAAAATGTATACTATATAGTCTATACCTTCACTGTGGTTCACGTTAACAGGCCCATTCCATTAATGGAATTCCATATTTGGGGCAAGAATCAAATTATTACGTAATTAAATTCAATTTTCATATATATGCCTAATCGCAATACAGGAGTATATATTCACGGGATGTATTCTTTCAGTCTGATGACTTTCCTTTCATTAGTCAGCTATGCTAGAAATAAGTACACTCACAAATTACTCGAGAATAAAATAACTTTATGTTCCCACTATTATACAGGGTGGATGGTAACCTCTGCACCAAAATGAAACTGATAATAATAGAGCATAAGGAGAGATTTGAAAAATCTAAATAAGTCTTTTCTCTAATATCCACCGCTAGAGGAAATCGTTATTTTTCTATGAAGCATTTGGCAACATTACGGCTACAGTAATAACTCATTCAAGCGCAGCCTATAATTCTTACCTTCCTCTCCCCTCTGCTATATTCTGTCGGTGACGCGCGAAAGTGCCCCGTGTTGCAAGATTTATTTTAACGATTTGCGAAATTATTCAATTTACTCGTAAATTCATTTCTAAACGGTTTGATGTGAAAAAAAAAGATTAAAGGCATTAACAGTTTATATTATTTTACCTATCTGCTTGTATAACAACCAGCCATTTCTTTCGGGCCATTACCGTAACAGAGCGCTGCAAACATTGGGCAAAGGCTATTTTTTTCTGCTTAACGGCGTTTCAACAAAGGAAAAGTGTAATAACAGTTTTGTTACATTTAACATATAGTGTCACTTCTTAAAATTTGGTGCATGGGTTCTCTTTCACTCTGAATAGTGAGAACATTATTGCACTAATACGCAGCAACATATCCAGCGGAAGATAGCAGCCGCACGCCAGTTAAAGAAACAGATCATGGCTAGTAATTCAAAAGAAGACAACATGTGTAATGCAATTTGTTTGCATTCATTTAACTATCGCGTGGGGGCCATGTTAACCTACAGTATTATATCTTGATTTGTATAATATTTACGGAGTTGCCTACTTCACTGATAGACGGTAGTATATTATACACACTATTTAAAGAGTGTAATTGATGTTTTGTTATTGAAGTGTTGTATCTGTGAAAAAGTATGTTGTGTCAATGAAGTGTGAACTGTGTTGTGTCAGTGAAGTGTGTTGTGTAAGTGAAGTGCGTTTCTGTCAGTGAAGCTTTATAGTTTATAGTGGTAGTGCAAAGTATTTGAACAGTGAAATGTTTTTGAAGTGTCAGTGAAATCAGGATAGAATCAGTGAAATGTGTCGTAGTTCCAGTGCAGTGAGTGAGTTGTCAGCGAAACGAGTGTGGTGCTGAAAGGTACTTGTGCAGGTATGAACATATCATATTCGTGGGTTTTAGTTCGAACTTATGGTCAAGATACAAATTAGATTTACTTTAAATTTATTTTAAGTGTTCGTGCTTCATTTAATTTAGGATGCTCCCTATTATTATTATTATTATTATTATTATTATTATTATTATTATTATTATTATTATTTGTATATTTTATTAATTGTGTTTATTATTTATTGTCATCATTGAGTGTAATTAGTTACCACTGCCACCGGGTATATACCCATTTGCAATGTGAATAAATAAATCTTACTTACATACATACATACATACATACATACATACATACATACATACATACATACATACATACATACATACATACATACATACATACATAGGCCTACATACATACAATTTCCCAACTTATAAGTACCTTCCTAAAACAGTGTCGGCAATATGACCTCATGATAACTTCCAAGTTCATCATAATCTTTTGTCGCGTTAATTATAATTTTCTAGAGTGAGAGTTCTGTTCATCTCCACGTGACTACCAATGTCATAAATCAGTCCACAAGCAGTTAACCATTATTTTTGTGATTTAAATATATAAAAACTCTTACTCAAAAATATTATTGCTAGTAATAACCCATATAATGTAGAAAGTTTACATAGAACTAAGTATTTTATATTTTAATTTTATTAGTGTTTTTTCTTCGGGGTTACTCTGTCCCCAACGTGACTATTAATATCACATGTCAGTCGGAAAGTGTTGGTGTTTTTTGTGATGTATACAGCCTACTGTACATGAAAACTTTTACTCCAGAATATAATGGCAAGTAATGACCTATTTCATTTTTTAATTTCATTTAGTCTTCTGCCCAAGAGCAGGCCTTTTACCGCAAACCCAGCTTTCTCCAATCTTTCCTATTTTCTGCCATCCTCTTTGTTTTCTCATACGATCCATATATCTTAATGTCGTTTATAATCCGATATCATCTTCTACCCCGAACTTTTCTCTCGTTCACCATTCCTTCAAAGTGCATCCTTCAGTAGGAAGTTTCTTCTCAGCCAGTGATCCAACCAGTTCATTTTCCTTTCAATTTTGTTTTGTTACTAATCATGGGTCATTTCTCTTAAATTGTCCAGTAAAGCTAGTTAAATATAACCTCAGAGAACCTTACGTTTAGCTTCTAATAGAGAGCAATACACCGTAAAAATGTTCAACGTCAGATTATGTGACAATTTTAACCTCTGTCTACAATATGAGTTGCTGGCGCAAACAACAAAGAGTTTCTGCATTGTAAGAAAATGCTTTGCTCTGTCTACAATATGAGTTGCTGGCGCAAACAACAATGAGTTTCTGCATTGTAAGAAAATACTTTGCTCTGTCTACAAAATGAGTTGCTGGCGCAAACAACAATGAGTTTCTGCATTGTAAGAAAATGCTTTGCTCTGTCTGCAATATGAGTTGCTGGCGCAAACAACAATGAGTTTCTGCATTGTAAGAAAATGCTTTGCTCTGTCTACAAAATCAGTTCCTGGCGCAAACAACAATGAGTTTCTGCATTGTAAGAAAATGCTTTGCTCTTGTTTGATTTGCATAAGCAATTGTTACAATTGTGAAGTTTAAATTTTATACATTTTCTCTTTATACATACTTTAAAATATTACACAATTTTAGTTTCTAAATTTTCTTATAGATATTGTCATCCTTTATAAAACTGATTGCTAAATTATTTCGGAACAACAATATAGAGGTTTATCCTTTACAGGTATTGGATTAATTGGAAGTAAGAATAAGTATTTCCGTGGAGATGCCTACCGTATCAAGTAACATATCTTAATAAAATAATTTATTGAAGTTTAAGCAGTTTGCCTAAAATATATTATGTGAAACACATGAAATAGGCAAATATTCTTCATAGTATACTATACCAAAGAGTTCGCACTTGCATTGCAATAATATTTTGTCAGCTATTAATAACAAAAATAATTAGATACAATGTAACTTACAACTAAAAGAACACACATAAAATCAGAACTCATAGCTCACTTAATTTTCCATAAAAACACAAACATTTTAACTCATTTATCAACAGTAATCTCACTAGAGGTCTTGATTTATCTAGAGAAAATTAAAGAAAGTATATAAAGAATAGAAGAAATGAAGTACTCTAGTACAATAAAATAGGTAATAATAGACTTACTAAAATTCTATTTCGCTAATGTTAGCTTCACCAAAACGTTTGAACGGAGCCGCCATTTTCAGTTGACTATCTATGCGGTAAACAAATGATGATCGCAAAGCATGTTTCATAGTACCGTAAAAAATTTGTAGTATGAAATGTTGGCAAACAAAGAAACAAATTCTAGGGAAGTGATAAGAACGAAGATATGCTAGGAAAGTGATAAAATTGCGCGATAAACAGCCAAGATTAGTTGAAATATGTCTTTCATACCGTTGTATTGGTCAAAAGTAATATGACCTAGTAAAAGTCTTATAGTCACCTTAAAACATAAATTCTAGATTCATTTGCATTGAACACTTCGAAGATGTAACCGGATATTTTGTTCTATAGTCCATAATTTCATCGGAACCAAACGTGCTTAAAATATTTAAAAGTGTAGGAAATTCAAGTATGGGGTGAGGTATGTGAGTGGTTTCTCCAGTATTTCAGATTATTGTTTTAAAATCAGTTATGATAAAATTTACTCGCATTTTAAATGTTCAAATGTGTTCTCGTAACTTAGCTTTAACGATGATGTAATGTCATGTGAATTGTGCCTATGCAACTCGCTGTAGAATATTACATTTAGAATTAGAATTAGCCACGAAATCCCGTGAAGGACAAGGGCCTCCTGACTATGCAGGGAGGCTTGTCAGGCAGTTCCCGGTTAGCCACCCCGGGAATGGTGGTCACTTTTGTAATGTAACAGTGTGGGATGCTGTCTGGGTTAACACTGAAGGGTCCACTGTTCACTAGTCACTGTTTGGGTTGCAAGTCACTTTGTGATTAGTTTCCATTGTTGTCGGTCTTTCGCTGTTCTTGACCATAGATGGCCGAATCTTGATCTAAGTTCGTCTGACCACCTTAATATTACATATGAAGAGTCCACTGCAAGAATGATGGATGTCATTTGGAATACATTTTGCAGGAGAAGCAATTTAAAGTTTGAAATGCTTAGCGCTCAAAGCTTAAAAGTGATTTTTCGATCATTACTGGACATCGACTATCAGTGTTAATGCCATATAACTCTGTATGTACATTCTATATGTCTTAAGCTATGCATTGACAGTCTTGGTTCATTTTCGACAAGAAAGTGACATCCATCATTCTTGCAGTGGACTCTTCATATCCGAATATAATTTTAAGTTAGAATTGAGATCGTAAGATGAGCACTCAAATGATAAAAATTGTAATTCAAATTATAAAAATTGCAATTCAAATTTTCCGGTGTCATGTCTCATTTTTCCTCCTTACTGTTGAACTATTGCAAATCAACTTTAAGTTTTGTTTATCTTCTGAATTATTTAAAAAATATAACAGTATTGTTCTAAGAATTAAGACAATCTTATTGATCGATACTCGTATTGCTAGAACTAATACATTTATTTTCTTACTATAAAACTAATATCTGAGAAAATTCGTGGAATATCTGTATGGAAACAAATTAACATTTGTGCCGACAAAGAGCACAATTATAGTGACGACAAAAATAATACTAAGTACTGAAGAATAGACCGATACTAGTATAGTACAGGTAATACCATGACAACCCTACCTCCGAATTTTTTGGTAGTTGCTATGAAGTTTGGGTGACAAGTTAATAATGCTTCAGAATATCAATAAGTAATGAAGTAACTTTGTAAAACATTTGGAATACCTATATAGTGCTGCCATCAAAATAAAAAATGAAACACAGTTTTATTAAATTAAAGAACCGTTATTAATATCATATGACATGATATCGTGTGCGACGGGAAAATAATCATTTAATTCCACGGAGAAACGAACCATGTAGGCCTATATTATCAATATAAAGTAGGTAGCATGCTATAAACTCAGTGCTATATAATGTCACCTTTAAGTATATGATGTTTTTCTCATACTTGTAATATTTTGTACTATGTATTTAATGAAAAATGCAATAAGATTTAACATATATATAATTATTTATGTAAACTATATTGATTTTTTGCTTAATAACAAACATGAAACATATGCTAAACTTCATGATCAACTCGTTTAATTTGAAACACAATGAACTTTATAAGAACTCTTATTTCTAAAGAAGTTCCAATAAAATAATTACAGTTCATGATAACATCACAATTTAATTTCAAAGCTCCACCTTTCGTTGACACGCATTTAGTACTCAGAAGTTACTGTTTAACAGCCTCCATCATGTTTCAAATATTGACTGAAGGAAAGCTCCCCCCTCCTCAAAATCACACGTCTGCGCAATTCTCTAGTATAATATAAGAGAGCAACATAGTCAAAATCTCACTGCGAATCAAGGACCAACGCATTAGAAATACTGAATTGCCCAGCGTGAAATATATAATGTCCGAAAACGAGTCAAAGGTTAAAGAAATTACGGCAGAGAGATTTCGATATATATTCAAATTATTTAAAATAGCAGGGGTCCCAATAGATATGGAAAACGTAACCAAACTTAGCTCTCTGTATAACGTGGGAATGCTAATTTGTACATATTCCGTGTATATTTCTACAGTGCTTGAGCTCCTTCTTGGGAGAAATGGTATTAAACATTTCTTGAAGGCATTTCGTGAATTCATCCCAATGGTGATGTATATGTGGATTGAACATAATATCAGGTATGTATGTATTACTGTCGTGTCTTTTTGAAGTCAAATTAAATGTGGTGTTATTATTTTATATTTTTCAAACCTTACAAAATTTTATCAAAAATATGAGGGTTTGTTTACCTACGTATAAACTAAGCCATCATTTCTTCAATAGTTTATTTACCATCAATATTATTATTATATTGTCTGAAATTTTTATATCTTTATTTCATTCTTTCTCACTGCTTAGGTAATATTAATTGCTACAATTTTTAAATGCATCTAATCGAAATAGTATTTTACTGATTATGCCCAATAAATTTCGTAACGGTTTTAGTTTTATTACTATACAACAGTGGTTCCATATGTAGGGTTCGAGTAAAGAACTTAGAAGAGACGCAAGACGTATTACAAATTAAAACAAGAAAAGTTTTATTATAAAATATTTATTATATTTAGAAACATAAAAAACGATGAAGATAAATATTTAAAAAATTTTAAGAAGTCAAAATTTTAAAAATAATTAATGCGATAAATTATTATTACTATTTTTTATAGAAAATGTGTAGCTTCCCAAATCTTAATTATATATTTGATGCCCACGTACTAGTACTTTAAATTTAAAGGCGATTTGCCAATTTTCTTTTCGTGACAGTCGAAGTCGAGAAACTCATTTTTCATCAATTGGTAATTACGTATGGTATTACCGGATGCAGAAGCTTATTTAAATCCAATTTTAATCCACTTTATTTATTACACAAGAAAATAATTAAAATATGTCTTCATAAACCTACTGATTTTCCATCTCAAAAATTATTTTTAGACTTTAATGTTCTTAAAGCAAGACAAATTTATTATATTGTATTAATAAAATTCATACATAAAAATCGAAATAATTTTGTATTGTATTCTCATAGTTATGAAACAAAAGGTATGAATACTTTAAGATTGTTTGAACCAAAATGCAACACTGTTACAGTATTTAATCATAGTAGTAACTTAGGCCCAAGGATATATTATAACAAATTTAAAAGTATTTAAATATCCTAATCTTGTCAATTAAATAGTTCTAGTATTAAATTTAAGAACTTATGTATGGATTTTATAAAAATTGAAAAATTGTAAATTTAAATTTATATATTCTTATTGCGTAGTAGAGATGAGACAAATTCCATTATATACTTCTTAATTTCAAATCAGGAATCCGCCCCTGAGCACGAGTTATACTCTTTCAGGTACGAGCTAAAGTTTTTCTGTTTATATTATATTTTATGTTACAATTATTATCAAAATAAGTAAGTAAATAAATTAATCAATTACTTAGTACTAGACTATATACAATTTAAACGATTGTTCTTGCAAGCTTGAGGTGTTCTTGCATTCTTTTGATACAAAAGTAGTCTACGCTCTAAGAAAAAGTATTATAGCTTCAAAATATCATGAGTAGGTAGACATTACAATGAGCATTTCCTCAATATTGTTTGGAATTTCATCATCTAGAACAGAACTATCTGAAACGGATTCAGTATTCTTTTGTTAGTCATAATTATTTTGACTTTATTCCGGAATATTCTAAATATATTTCTTTTTAATTGTGCAAACTTAATTGCGTGTGCACAGAAACAAACTATATTAACTGTCGTAGCGTATACGGTACGTAGCTAAATTTTACAAGAGCTCTTTAATACAATCGATTAAATGAAATTGCATTTTGTAAAGTGATGTCGACTAGACATCAAGTTTTCTTACAAATACTTCTCTGACTTATTATGCTAATTCAAAGTCTTTAAGTATTCGAAAAATAACAGCAAAGAAGGGCAGCCTAAGAAACAAAAGATAACTGGAAAATAGGGTTGCGTATTTTCATTTCTCGTCTTGCAAATACAGGTACATCAGAAGTTTGGTGGTAGAGGAAGTGTTACAAATATGAAATAGTGTGATATACGACCTGAGACGTGCTGTCATCCAAATTGTTACAACCTTCCAAATTATTACGCACCGACACTCTCTTTCGCGGGAATGTGTCAGTTTGTAGTTAGACGCTCAACTGTTGAAACGTTTATCATAATTGTGTTTTCGAGGAAAGTGAATATTTTTTGCGACAAATTCTGTTCTAAATATACATTGTTATTCCTCAATGTTATAAACAGTAATGATATATATTCTTAAAGAGAAATAATCTACGTTTAATTGATTTTGTTTTTGAATTATATGTTTTGAGGTTATGATTTACAACACCAGTGTGTCAGAAATATGAAATACTACTATATTATTATTATTATTATTATTATTATTATTATTATTATTATTATTATTAGTAGTAGTAGTAGTAGTAGTAGTAGTAGTAGTAGTAGTAGTTGTAGTAGTAGTAGTAGTAGTAGTAGTAGTAGTAGTAGTAGTAGTAGTAGTAGGGGAGAGTCGGGTAGTATCGGACATCGGGTAATATCGGACAGTGAGTTTCTTTCATCTACCACACGATGATAGTACCTGATTGACATGGTTACGTTTCTGTGATGTCGCATAGAGAAACGTAACCATGTCATTCAGGTACTACCATATGGTGGTAGATGAAAGAAACGCACTGTCCGATATTACCCGATGTCCGATACTACCCGACTCTCCCCTAGTAGTAGTAGTATGCCATCTTCATACTCTAGTTTTCTATTTCGTTAATACCTCAATTACCAACAAACGTACAAAACAGTGAAATGAAAAGACAATGCAAGAAGACATAAAACAAGTTCGAGAAAAGACGTGAGAGACGATTCACCTGAATTTAGTATAACGGTCAGGAAAACACCTTCTAATGAAGATGCTAAATGCTTGTACCTACTGTGCTTTTCTTAGTAGAGGCTATTTTGACTTTGCAATTTTGTTAATATTGTCATTTGTAAATAGTATTCCATATTTGTACCTCCATTTTTATAAAGTAAATATGTTTAATTTTGAGAAAATTATTTTTTCAAACCTTCTACAACATTTTACGAACTTCTAATAAGGTGTACCATTCACAGGAACATTCAGCAGTAAACAAAACG